>NC_073696.1:206196689-206474189 GCF_029784165.1 Wyeomyia smithii
CTGCTGGGGGTGATGATCGATGACAAGCTCGCCTTCGGGAGCCATGTCGAATATGCCTGCAAGAGGGCTTCAATGGCTATTGCAGCATTATCTCGCATGATGTCCAATAGCTCAGCAGTGTACGGCAGCAAGCGGAAACTTCTAGCTAGCGTGACTTCGTCCATACTGAGATATGGCGGGCCAGTGTGGTCCAAAGCACTAGGTACTAGTAAACATCGGAGTAAGTTGGAAAGTACCTACAGGCTCATGTGCCTGAGGGAGTAAGTTGGAAAGTACCTACAGGCTCATGTGCCTGAGGGTTGCGAGCGCGTATCGAACTGTGTCATACGACGCAATCTGCGTCCTGTCCGGCATGTTGCCTATCAGCATAGCCATTAAGGAGGACGTAGAATGCTTCGATCAACGTGACACAAGGGGCATACGAGGTACCAGAAGATCATTCTCGATGATCAGATGGCAGCAGGAGTGGTCCAATTCCGCGAAGGGTAGATGGACGCATCGACTTATTCCGGATGTATCCGGATGGGTCGGGAGGCGCCATGGAGAAGTGAACTTCCATCTGACACAGATTCTGTCAGGCCATGGTTGCTTTAGGCAGTATCTACACAGATTCGGGCATGCGGGGTCCCCCATGTGTCCCGAGTGCGCGGATGCGGAAGAGACTGCTGAGCATGTCTTCTTCGTGTGCCCTCGTTTTGTGCATGCGCGGAGCGACATGATGGTAGTGAGCGGGCCAGACACCACTCCGGACAACCTAGTTCGGAGGATGTGTAAAGACCCAAACATTTGGAGGGCGGTTTGTACAGCCGCCTCTCAAATAGTTTTAGAATTGCAAAACAGGCGACAGGTTGACCACCGACACGCCAGTGTTAGCTAACGGCCAGTCTCCAGGTTAGTTAGCTAAGTTAGCAAAAAGACCTAAAGAACCAAGAGGGTGCACAGAGCACAAAAGCCGCTCCCCGAAGCAATACCTAGCGGTGGTCCCGGGGAGTATTATGGGCTGGAGACTGAAGGGGTTTTAGTGGGTCCGGTCACTGATTCAAACCAACCCCACACTCCCTGAGGTTGGTCACCTCAGGGGTTTGGATGCAAATTTCCCCTTCACCTGAAACAAAAAAAAAAAAAAAAAAAATATCTATATATATATATATATATATATATATATATATATATATATATATATATATATATATATTTTTTTTTTTTTTTTTTTTTTTTTTTTTTTTTTTTTTTTTTTTTTTTGTTTCAGGTGAAGGGGAAATTTGCATCCAAACCCCTGAGGTGACCAACCTCAGGGAGTGTGGGGTTGGTTTGAATCAGTGACCGGACCCACTAAAACCCCTTCAGTCTCCAGCCCATAATACTCCCCGGGACCACCGCTAGGTATTGCTTCGGGGAGCGGCTTTTGTGCTCTGTGCACCCTCTTGGTTCTTTAGGTCTTTTTGCTAACTTAGCTAACTAACCTGGAGACTGGCCGTTAGCTAACACTGGCGTGTCGGTGGTCAACCTGTCGCCTGTTTTGCAATTCTAAAACTATTTGAGAGGCGGCTGTACAAACCGCCCTCCAAATGTTTGGGTCTTTACACATCCTCCGAACTAGGTTGTCCGGAGTGGTGTCTGGCCCGCTCACTACCATCATGTCGCTCCGCGCATGCACAAAACGAGGGCACACGAAGAAGACATGCTCAGCAGTCTCTTCCGCATCCGCGCACTCGGGACACATGGGGGACCCCGCATGCCCGAATCTGTGTAGATACTGCCTAAAGCAACCATGGCCTGACAGAATCTGTGTCAGATGGAAGTTTACTTCTCCATGGCGCCTCCCGACCCATCCGGATACATCCGGAATAAGTCGATGCGTCCATCTACCCTTCGCGGAATTGGACCACTCCTGCTGCCATCTGATCATCGAGAATGATCTTCTGGTACCTCGTATGCCCCTTGTGTCACGTTGATCGAAGCATTCTACGTCCTCCTTAATGGCTATGCTGATAGGCAACATGCCGGACAGGACGCAGATTGCGTCGTATGACACAGTTCGATACGCGCTCGCAACCCTCAGGCACATGAGCCTGTAGGTACTTTCCAACTTACTCCGATGTTTACTAGTACCTAGTGCTTTGGACCACACTGGCCCGCCATATCTCAGTATGGACGAAGTCACGCTAGCTAGAAGTTTCCGCTTGCTGCCGTACACTGCTGAGCTATTGGACATCATGCGAGATAATGCTGCAATAGCCATTGAAGCCTTCTTGCAGGCATATTCGACATGGCTCCCGAAGGCGAGCTTGTCATCGATCATCACCCCCAGCAGCTTCAGGGAGCGCTTAGAGGCGATGGTGCAATTCCCGACACTGATCAACGCCTGTTGCTTCGACTTGCGGTTATTGACAACTGAAATCTCCGTCTTATGATGCGCCAGCTCCAGTTTTTTGGAGCGCATCCAGTCCTCGACGACGCTTATAGAGTGCGAAGCCGTCAACTCAACCTCCTCGATCGACTCGCCGTAGACCTCAAGTGTGATGTCGTCCGCAAACCCAACGATCACAACCCCTTGAGGGAGCTTTAGTTTCAGCACTTCATCGTACATGATATTCCACAGTACCGGGCCCAGGATGGAACCTTGTGGAACCCCTGCGGTAATTGGGACACATTTTTGACCCTCGTCTGTGCTGTAAACTAGCACACGATTCTGGAAATAATTTTCCAGAATCCTGTACAAAGACACCGGAATGTCTAGTTTCCGAAGCGAGTGGGCTATGGAATCCCAGCTAACACTATTGAACGCATTTTTCACGTCCAACGTGACGATTGCGCAATAGCGAATGCCCCATCTTTTACGCTGGAGTGCTACCTCTGCTGTTTTGGTGACGGACAGAATAGCATCCACCGTAGACTTGCCTTTTCGGAAGCCGAACTGGTTACTCGACAGACCGTTTGCACATTCGGTGTACCTAACCAGTCTATTGAGGATAACCTTCTCGAGCACCTTACCCGCCGTATCGAGCAGACATATCGGTCTGTATGCCGACGGGTCACCAGGTGGTTTCCCTGTCTTCGGCAATAAGACCAGCTTCTGTCGCTTCCATCTGTCTGGGAATGTACAGTCATCCAGGCACTTCTGCATGACTTCCCGAAATAGTCTGGGGGCCTCTTTGATGGCCTTCTTCACAGCCAGATTCGGAATCCCATCCAATCCCGGTGCCTTGCTCACCTTCAGGGAGTTGGCGATCGCGATGAGTTCCTCATTCGTAACCGTTTCCGCCTCCTCTGCCTCGGCACGGCTAACGCCGTCACTCATATATTGGGTGTTCGGCAGGTTGGCCGACCACCTCTGGTCTGAGTTTGAGATACTGGAACGTCGGTGAAGTGACTCGCCAGCCGGAGGCCAAGGATTTGGCTCGTGGCGTGGAAAGAGTCCCTCTATGATCCGCTCAAGCATCGCTGGTGATTTTTCTGCGGGCGCCATCGCACCCTTAGTCTTGGCCATCACCATCCTATAGGCGTTACCCCACGGGTTAGTGTTGGCACTAGCGCACAGTCTTTCGAAGCACGCACGTTTACTAGCTTTTATTGCTCTCTTAAGCGCCGCTCTTGCGGAACTGAATTCCCCTCGACGATCTTCCCTTTCTTCGTCGGTTCGCGCACGTTGAATCCTTCTTCTCGCTTGAAGACACGCTCTGCGGAGGTCCGCTATCGCGTCGGTCCACCAGTAGACTGGTGGCCTTCCATGCCTAGGCTGGCGGTTCCTAGGCATAGTGGCGTCGCACGCCCGCGAAAGTATGGCAACAAGTTGATCAGCGCTCGGGTTACGAATTCTGCTTGCCTCGTGTTCTAGTCTAATTGCTTCCGCAAATACCTCTTCGTTGAAGTGTGATATCCTCCACCCGCGAGGAGCTGGAGTGTTAATTCTACTCGCCACATGCGGTCTCGTTTTACAGTCTACGCTATAACAGACCGCCAGATGGTCGCTATGAGTGTAGCCATCGTCTACCCTCCAGTTCGTGATCAATCCTGGACTACAGAATGTCACATCGATGATCGACTCCGCGCCGTTTCTACTGAAGGTGCTCTTCAAGCCGACGTTGGCCAGATCTATGTTGAGCTTCGCCAAAGCCTCCAACAAGATCCGGCCTCTCTGGTTTGTGCGTCGACTTCCCCACTCAGTTGCCCACGCGTTGAAGTCGCCCGCCACTACCAACGGTGATAGACCGATCAGCTCCCCATATATATATATATATATATATATATATATATATATATATATATATATATATATATATATATATATATATATATATATATATATATATATATATATATATATATATATATATATATATATATATATATATATATATATATATATATATATATATATATATATATATATATATATATATATATATAGTAATCAGGTAGGTCAATCAGGTTTAGAGTTCAAACATATTTTACGGTTAATATGGAAGTAGGTATTGCACGTTTAGCGCAAATATTTCGATCCCTTTCGTTCTTACACAGCGGAGGTAACCAGCGCCACTATAGTCTGACAACTTTTGATCAAAAATGACTCGATATAGAGAGTCATTTTTATCTAAAAGTCGTCAGACTATAGCGACGCTGGTTAGCTTTGCTTCAAGCTTTAGCATATAGAACTGTTCAAATCGCAATATCTGCACCTTCTGTTATTCATTATACATTTTTTGTTTCCAGATATCATAATATTTTATTGTTTTGCTGAAGACAAAATTTTGATCAAAAAGCTGATTTTGAAATCATTAGTGCACTTTTTTAAAAACCCTTGTAAAAAATTATGCCGAACATTTCACATTGCATGTGTGGTACTAATGAGTTCAGAATTCATTTGTTTCGGTCTGTTGAATATTTATTGCTCACAATAAAGTTTTACAACGTTACGATACGAATTCGCAAATACCAATATACCAATATACACACTAAATAAAGTTTTTTTACGCATAACTATTTTTCATGCATTTAGGAGTAACTAACGAGGCTCGGGAAAGATGAAGAGTAATAGAGTTGAGCATAGAGGAAAAGTATAAAAATCCGTCACTTACCACGGTGACAAAATACCTTCCTTTCTGTCATACTGCCGCTTTAAGCATAACAGTCTCTTGTCGAAAATTTAGCAGTCGAAAAAAATGCGACTGGAAGTATTTCGATATAATGATCATTTTGCAAGAGTATTATTGCTTTGATTACAAATTCTTTTCACAAATGCACACGCTTTTTAAGGAACGAATGTTTCGTACGCAAAAAACACAAAAATAACAAGATTTTTTACTAAAAAACAGCAGCGAGACTGCCCAAGTAACCAAAAGTTCGGATAAAAGTAGAATACATAGACTAATCAACCAATCTAACGATCATGAATAGAATTCTATTCAGCTCAATTTTTTAGTAACTAACCGTACTTTCAAGTTCGCATTTGTTGAATAAACTTCGAGTAGCATGCAAAGCAGCTTCTAAACCGAACTAGAAAGTTCTCATTAAGTTCGGTTAGGTCGCTGAACAGAGCGCTATTCAGCTTGAATAAAATCTTCAACATACTTAAAATAAAAACCAATTTGCAATTCTTCAATTCCCGCACTCATCATTCGTGTTGCTTAATCAATCCCATGATAATCATTTACTGAAGCAATTTAGATCAGAAGAATAATAGGGGTCTTCACATCGAGCTCGTATACGAATACCCAGCCGTAAACTGTGTATCTTCCATTACTCGTCAATGGAGGTGAGTATTTTTACGGCTGGGTATTTGTTTACGAGCTCGACATGAATACCCATAATAATGTCTGGCTTTATTTATTATTAAATTGCATAATTTTTTTCTCGCAACTTACTACACAAGCTTCGAACTCGAGTCCTCCCTCTTTGAAGCCTAGATTCATACCACTGCTCCGTGCCCGCTATATGAGATCAGCATCGATTTTACTCGATGTGCTGGTTTCTCTTCATTACACGTTCATAGCTAGGAACTGAAAGAGAGAGCTTGGAAGTTCAGATAAAGTACAGGTGGAACCTCATGAGAACTTGGAAGTTCAGAAAAGGCTGACGCGGAACTTTTTCGGAACTTTCAATTTCAGAAAAAGTACACGCAGAGCGCAATGTGAACTTCAGTCTGACAGTTCTCTAGTTTGTTTTGATTTTGCTGCAGTTCGTTGGTAATGTAATTGAAAAAGGTTGTGCACGCAATATTTTCCTTCCAAACGTTTACTGGAATTTTATTCTGGTAAGCAGTATATACAAAGTATGATAAATGTTCAAAATCAATAAAAACTTTTTCGGTCAATAGATATGCTGTGTGCCGCAGTCGAAACGACCAACGCCTTGGAACACAGGGAACTCTTGGTGGTGTCCGAGAAATGGATTCGGACCTCCAAAACCGGCAATATCATGCTGTGGCCTACATAAAAACACAGAAGATTTGGGCAAATTGCGCAGGGATGAAAGCATCACGCACAGCAAATGTCTAACGGGAATTCACAGCTTACAACCGGTTTATTTTTTCTTTTGACCTGTACATTCATGGGTATCTGAATTCATAATTGATTTTCTGTAAGGTAACAAAAGAAAGTGTTTAGATAGAGAAACCTTTAAGCATCCTAATATTACCTATTGGAACCATAGCTTTGTTTTCTTTTTGCCATTAATTTAGATAATAAAATTCCGATGATAATAAAATAGACCACAATTTTTATTGTTTTTGAAAAACTCATTTTTTATCACTAATCCTGAAGCAAACTTCACTTTCGCCAGAATAGAGTAAAGCACGAGTCAGAACTTAACATGAACTTTGAAGTGGAAATGAAGTACGACATATACTCCTCCTGAACTTTCGTGCTGATTAAAGGTACGGATAAAATGCTATCCGAACTTGAATTCTAAGGGGTTTGAAGTTCACGTGTGAACTTTAAGGTTCCAATGAAGAGTAGTAAGCAGCTTCTACTGAACTTTCGTGCTGATTAGAAGTACGGATAAAATGTTAACCGAACTTTAATTTCCGGGGGTTTTGAAGTTCACGTTTGAACTTTATGTAAACTTTAAGGTTCCAATAAAGGGGAACAAGCAGCTTCTCATGATCTTTTACATTGCTTTCAGGTGTTGACGGTACTTTATTTAGAATGAAGTTCGGTTTGTGAGTAATGTGTCTTGTTGTTCAGCAAGAAAGTTCCGCGGAACCAAATCAGAACCTTATGTAAACTTCTAAGTTCGTTTGGTAAGTGAAATTCGAACCTCTGGTTGCTTGGGTGTTAGGGTAGATGAGCCAGTAATGGTGGGTGTACCAGTAATGGTGGTATACCAGCATTTAGCGTTATTAGGGCATTTTCCGGGATAATAATATATTATCAGATAATTTTTATTGATTCTGTGGGAATATGTCTACGATTTGGTAAACTATATTGGTTTGAAATCTTATTTAAACACTTTGTATTTATTAATTCATTAAAGAGTGACAAAAACACCAAGTTTCCAACGAAATTTGTAACGCAACAGTGAAATTTCGTAGCTTGAAATATCAATGTAAACACGATTTCTGTGCAATAGTCTTCGCAGAATTGTTCTTAACTATTTTTCTTACCATAATCAATCGAAAAAATCACAAATAATCATCAGAATACTGAATAAATTGAAACTCTACTATAGGAACAATTCAAGTACCCCTGTTCCAGTAATAGTGGTAGTGCTCCAGCTAACATTTGAGGTTAGGTTTTAACTCAGCAGATATAAACAAAATGTGGTGCGCGAACTACTTTCGTGTGTAAATCTGACTCTGGTTCACACAATACAGTCCAGTTACCGTTATTCTTACATTTTGATATTATAGGTAAGTTTTTATTTCACCTTACTTCAGTGGTAGGTACCACCGAAACGCAAGGTTATAACAGAGAAAAGAGATGACAGAACAGCTGAAAGTTGATGCGATGCAGAAGGACAAACTTGAGCTTCTTCAAGCTTCAAAGCTTTCCAAGCGCTAATGTGATACAGCACAATGGTTATTTACTGCTGATTTTCTCTGATTTGGACTATTTAAACAATTGTTTCATGACCTGTTTGTTTTTCTTTTATATTTTCATTAAAACATTCGAATTTTTTGATTCATACAAGCGCTCGTAAAGTGTCCCTTGATTTGAAGAACAAAATTGAGCAGACACAAAGATCAAAAGTAGAGTGGGGTAAAACTACCGGATAAGATCCTTCTAGCATTGCGAAGCATCATCTGGAGCAAAAGAAGTAGTTTGTTTTTTATCTCACAATTTAGATTACATACTAACTAACAACATTTTTCTGTTAGATTACATACTAACTAACAACATTGAGATATGTAATAGAGGTAATAACCCAACCTTCATCAACGCTATACGACAGGAAGTCCTAGACTTAACCCTGTCGAGCGACAAACTTTCAAATAAAATATCAAACTGGCATGTGTCTGAGGAAACATCATTATCAGATCACAGGCAAATTCTCTTCAGCTATGAAGTTGGAGAAATCCAACCGGAAACATACAGGGATGCCAGAAACACCGACTGGAACCTGTTCTACAGTAAGTTATCAACAGAAAGACTTCTGAAAAAACAAAACATCAAGACTATTCAAGAACTAGAGTTCTCATCTGAGCTAATAACAAGCAAACTTCTTTCTGTTTATACTGAAAAGCTGTCCGCTTAAAACGAAGTCATCCAACAAAAGTACACCTTGGTGGAACAACACTTTAGGAAAGCTAAAAAAGTCCACTAGGAAACTTTTTAATAAAGCAAAAAACACGGGAAATTGGGAATATTATAAAAAGTCTCTGACCGAATACAACAGGGAAATCAGAAAATCAAGAAAAAATAGCTGGAGACACATGGGCGAAAATGTTGAAAACACTACGACTTTGGCTAGGTTACAGAAGGTCCTATCTTAAGATCATTCCAACGGGTTAGGTAGGCTGAGGAAGGGTGATGGTACTTTTACCAACGACGCTCAGGAAACACTTAGTGTTATGATGGAACGTCACTCCCCAGGGTCATGCGCTATCAACACTGATGAGGTGCGGGATCGTACTGAAATATCGCCTAGTCATAGTATAGCTAGGATAGAAGCTCAGGAATTGGCCGGCACCATATTCAGTGAGTCGAAGATCGCATGGACAATTGATTCATTTCAGCCTTACAAATTCCCGGGGATGGATGGAATATTGCCAATTATGCTCCAAAAGAGTAAACCGCTAACTATTCCACTCATTACCGAGATTTGTCGCGCTAGTCTAACACTAAATTACATACCTACGAGCTGGAGGCAAACCAAAGTTATATTTATTCCAAAGGCTGGAAGACACGACAAAATACTTCCGAAAGCCTTTAGACCAATCAGTTTAACATCTATATTCTTAAAGGTTATGGAAAAACTGATTGATTATCAAATAAAAACCGTTCACTTGAAACCGGTTCAAACCGTTCGGTTAATCCTTTGAATAAACTAAAATTTGCCTTTCAAAACAACAAATCTACCATAGACGCGTTACATTTGCTGGTTAGCAAAATCGAGAAGACTATCGAAACAAAAGAAATTGCACTGGCTACATTTCTTGACATCGAAGGAGCATTTGATAATGCCTCCCATCTCTCAATGCGAAAAGCTATGAGCAAGCACGGCATCGATGACATTTTAGTAAGTTGGATTCATGCTATGCTCAAACATCGGGAAATCATCGCCCACTTAGGGGGTGTATTCCAAATGAGAAAAACAACTAGAGGATGTCCGCAAGGGGGTATTCTCTCACCTTTGCTTTGGTCATTAGTTGTTGACGAGCTTTTGATAAACCTCACTGAAAGGGGCTTTGAGGTGATCGGTTTTGCTGACGATATAGTAATTATTGTCAGAGGAAAATTCGATTGCGTTATATCCAACCATATGCAATCGGCCTTAAATTTCGCACTGAAATGGTGCAGGACAGAGGGTTTATCTATAAATCTTTCGAAAACAACTATTATTTTCTTCACACGAAGAAGGAAATACACGATAAAAAAATTACGGCTCGATGGCACTGATCTGAACACATCCACTGAAACTAAGTTTCTAGGAATATGGCTTGATTATAAATTAAACTAGAACACACACATTGAAAATGCAATCAAGAAGGCAACTAGCGCTCTGTGGGTGTGTAGCAAAACCTTTGGTAATCTTGGGAAACAGGAGGTCCAGCAGTTCGACAGGGCTCAATAATCTTTTGCACCGATGGTTCAAAAATGAATAAAGCCACCGAGGCTGGCATCACCGGGCCAGGAATAAATGAATATATCTCAATGGGAAACTGGCCAACAATTTTTCAAGCTGAAATATACGCAATCATGGAATGTGCATACATCTGTCTAAAGAGAAATTACAGACACGCAAATATCTGTTTCTTCTCCGACAGTCAGGCAGCACTCAAAGCGCTTAAAGCACCCATTTGCAAATCAAAATTAGTGTGGGAATGCATTCTTTCACTTCGGCTAGCACAAAAAAAACAGGTTTTACTATACTGGGTACCAGAACACTGCGGAATTGAAGGCAATGAAAAAGCCGACTCACTAGCAAGACAAGGCTCTTCTGAAAATTTTATAGGACCAGAACCCGTCTGTGGCGTCTCATCAAGAGCTTTAAAAATAGAACTAGATGAGTGGGAGAGGATGGTCATAAGTAAAAATTTGAATGCTGTATCTGGTTTACGGCAATCAAAAAAATTTATAAAACCAAACTACGCAAAAACCATGACGCTACTTAGGCTCCATAAAAATGACCTAAGTACGATAACAGGACTTTTCACTAGTCACCGTCCGAGTAAGTACCATCTGAAGAAGATGGGCGGACTCAATGACGAGAAATGCCGCTTCTGCGGACATGAGAATGAAACCTCTGAACACCTACTTTGCGAATACATAGTATTAATACAACGCAGACTGCGTATTCTCGATAAAGGATTTCTAAGTCCTTCCGAAATCTGGAACAAAAGCACTTCTCAGATATTACACTTCATTCGAATTGTGATATCTGACTGGGATACACGTGCAAATCAAAATTGGACATCAACTTAATAACAGTTATGCGCCGAAATTGAATGCACCTGGATTAAATCGGAGCATACCACAATAGATCTACTACCAATGGTCGCAGTGGTTCAGCCTCCTACAGGAAAAATAAAAAAAATAATCTCACAATTTTTTCACCATTAAATTCAAAACGAATAATTATCACAGCTTATGCTAGACGATTGCCCACGGTGGAAGAAGAGGTTTGGAATGCTACCTTAAAGCATAAAAACAACTAAATCGTAATTCATTTGCTGCAGCCTATGAAAAAATCAACTACCACCATTACTGGCACAGTTTCCACCATTATAGGAACATTGCCTCCATAACTGAAACATAAGATTGGTGTACAATTATTAATTTTTCATACTTAATTTGTTAATAACATATACAAACTGTAATTGTACATGACAGTTTATGATATTTTCTATAACACCAAAGAAAAATGGGTTTGATATATGCGATTTGAATATCGATATTCTCGTTTTTAAAAAACACTGGTGCTTAGACCCTCCATTACTGGATCATCTACCCTATGCGAATATTTTACCCATCGATCAACAAAATTTTCGCACACTACGCCTACGTTCGAGTGGTTGTTTGTTTATTTTTTGCCAAAACGCAGTTTCTTTTGGCATTTTTTTGTTTATGTGCTCGAAAATGTCTGCTCTTGAGTTGCTAAAGATTTATAGAAGTGAAGACGATAATTCTAAGGAGGATTCCGGCAACGCATTAGCAATCAAATTATCTTTGAAGATACTACTCTAAAGCAGCAGCCAAAGATTCCAAATTTCAATTTGACGGAATTGTTTCGGTAATAAATGGACCCCGGAACCGGATGTGGGAATGAAATCCGGAACTACGAATATCCTTCGTTCAGGCCGGAACCGGGAAAGTGCGCTGTTTACTGTAATACTACTAGTTGTTATTGATTATAGAAACACATCCGGACACATTGTCGATTATTTTGATTATTTTGCAGAACCGAGTGTTAATTTCTTCAAGTAACTTTTATCATTATTTCGTATTCTATGGTTGATGCCTCGACACAGTTCTACTTAATTTATACTTTATATAGAAAGCAATTTCACGTTGAACTTCATTAAAAGGATTTCGAGGGAAGGTTATATGCGAAAAAACCTAGGACTGTTATGATAAAAATAAGGACGTAGTACATTCAGAGAACAAAAAAAAATCGAGGTTGTGGGGAACAAACCTTGGTTTTTTATTGGCTATTCTTGTAGAGTATGCCAAAACAAAAAACAAGAAAACACCCAGATTTTACATAGGACTGTTATGCGAATAGCGGCAGAAAAGTCGTTAGAGATTCAGGGGAAAGCTGGGTCTCTCGCATAAATAGCCAATATGGTCTCGCGCATAAATAGCCAATATTGCGAATCTGATGACTATAATTGAAAATACAATTTACAGAATTTTCCAGCTAGGTATATACCGCGAATCTGGCTGATCAGCATAGCAACACAAGCACCTAATTGTTGATGAAACTGTATCGGGAATGAGATAAAAACGAGGCGCTCTGGATTAAAATGGTTAAATGAAAAATAAGGCTCAAGGAATCTCTATAAAGTACAGCAAGTGCTGAAAGTCCCTTCGCGCAGCAAAATCTTTCAAAACAGGCACCAAAGACTGGGAAACCGTTCAACTGCAGGCCGATTAGTTTAAAATAAATTGTGTTAAAGTTCGGGTTTTTATTTATCGTTTTTTTTTTGGTACGGATGCCTTGGACCTCAAGGAACGATGCTGGCCTAACAAGCCAGCCTTCGCATGTTAGAATCTCGGCTGGAAGAGACTGTCAGAGTCAATAGGATCGTAGCGGCAGCCCCGCAATTGTCCTGTACACTAACGGTTGGTTGCGAAGTCTATGTCGAATAAACAGAAGGTCAAATTTCAAGAAGAATGTAGCACCTGGGTTTTGCTTTCGCCTAAGACCAGAAATATGTTTGGGCTACAGCCTTTTGATGATCTAAATCAACAGTATTATGCGCGGCCGATGAAAGCAGATCAAAGCCAATTTTTCTTTATCCACTGCAGCTGAAAAATTTGATTATTGTTTATAAACAACCCGATGCCATGTCAACTGGTTTATCAACATGGCTGACTATGCATTTTGACATACCGTTACACCATGTATCTATTCATCATGATTTGTTATTGCCATTTTTAAATGGCCCCTTACGGGAAAATAATCGTGATTTTACATTATAAACCAATGTCATGAAACGACGTTTCTGGTAAATCCAAATAATTGAGTTGAGCTTAATAAAATATAAATAAAATTCCTATCATATCAACGTACTGAGGTGATTAAAACAAATTAAAAATTTTGAAATGATATTCAAATCTACCAAACGAGTAGAATCGTTTTGAAGCTTGAACATGACTGAAAAATTATTGAAATACATACAATATAATTTCTAAGAGGAAGGATACATAGTACAATGTAGAAACAAATCACACGTGGATTACATTTAGCATTTCTGTTTGAACACGTCTCAATAGATTGTTTCTAGGCTATCGGTTTACTTGCTAAAGCAAATACTAGGCAAGAGTAAACACACCGGGAGATCCGCGAGCAGCACAGCCAATATTGACTTACCTGGATCTGCATTGCTTGTAGTGTTGTAACGTAGAAAGAACTGTGGGACTTTCGAGTTTTCATACGACCTTGGGCTCATGGTTCCAATCGAGTAAACAGGATTCCCAGCGGCCGTCTTTTGAACAGATCGAATAACCTCAAAATCCAATTTGTTGTTCAGGCGTGTGTACTTTTCCTGAACGCAATCCTCCGGTTCGGCGTCATCTGGATCGGACAGACGCCGAATTTCGTACCATTTGCCGCTATACTAAAACAAAAAAAAAAGTTTGATTTACTTACTTTCAAACATTATCCTCCGTCCTTTGCGTATTCATTGTTGCGAATAATGGATTCTTTTATTGAGTCATCAGGTTTTTTCTGTATTGTTTGGAATCCCCGCAAAAAAACCTACTAACCTGATCTTCTTTAAAGTCGTACAATTCATCCAACTTCAGGCAGTCTTTTTCGTAGATCACTGCAGCCGCTATCGAAATCAACGCCAAAAACAATAAAAAATTCGAAACTGCGCGCGATGATAACATTTTGAACGCCCACTTTCGGTTGATCTGTTTGGCTGTTGGTTGATAAGTTGATAGTGCAACTGTGTATGCTCGTGTAAAACCGGTACTCTGCGGGGCGATCGTGCGTTTGCTAACTGCTTCAAACATCTACTGATCTCTCATTTGCATGCGGTCTGCAGCGTAGTCGTTATTAGTTTAGCGTCGCTCAACTCATTCGGTTTCTATGGCAGGTTTACTACCAGGAATAAGGGAGAAGTGAGAAATTCGTCTGCTCAGCGCTTGGTGATACTGAGCATCCAGTGAGATTATTAAATCTAGAACAAAAAGGCATCGCAGAAAGCAGGTTTGTCGACAAAGGAAATAACCGTCAAAACAGAGCTCGTGAATGCGTTTTCAATGTAAAGGTTATATATAACATGTGGCTACAGTATCTCTGCTTTAATTGGTCTTATGCTTGTTTAGTTGCTTGTAGTGTTTGTAAGATTTGGACTTCTGAAAAAGTGAATATGCGAATTTGTGTGGAGATTGACGAATTTGAATAGGTAATCAATAATGCGACAAATATGCGAAATTCGTCAAATTTAATTAAAACATTTTTGTTAAAATTTGTTCTAGTGATATAAATTATGATTAGTAGAAATGTTATACGGTAGCCAGCATATCAAAAAAGTTTTGTGAGGATTAGAATCAGTCAATTGGCGAAATACTGGACATAATGAGTGGAATTGCTCGAGGCAATTTGAATGTGGTATAAAATTTCCAGGCGAAATTTTGTTTTCTTTGAAAGCTACATGAATTTTCGTGATAATTGTGCCACTGCAGTGCACTGTCGAATCTGTTAAAAAGCATTGACATGGGCGTAGTTGTTTTAGTTGCATGTTTATTTTTGCATACTTGCTCTCTGGAAATAACATTGTGATCGATATCAATATCATGGCTCATGCTGAATTTTTTAATTGACCAATTATTTCATGATTTGCTGCGCTTTGATGTTTTCGGTCAGTTTGGTCGATTGGTTATATTTTAAATTTGTTGTTCCTGGCATTCAGTGACTTGGCTTCATAGAAAACCACTTTACTCACCAGAAGCTAGCACGGTTCATTTTGACTTTTGCCATCATCAGCCGACGATTAGTAAAAAAGCAAACAAAACTCGATTGCGGTGAGCTAATTTTTTGGTAAAAACGAGTTTGAAGTTTCGATGCGGTCGAATGTAGCCTCACATAGAAAACACAACTGAGGCTAATTAATACCGAAGAAACAATTCGAACGAAACATAAACTGAGTTTCCCAGGACAATTGAGTTGTCGTGTTTTCCATTCGCATTCGAACCCAGAGCTGCAAATAACTGAGACCCCATAAACAAAAAATAAACAGAAATTTTATTAGCAGAAAAAGTTTCTCGTTCTCTTTCGATTGGAGAGAATTGGTTCGAAAACTCTGCGGTGTCTTCGCAAAGCTGTTAAAAACAAGAATGCCTTTTTTCTTTAGCTGTGATGTGCTCCGCCCAGGCCAATCACCGCCGAGTCTTCGATCCACTGCTAGCGTTGTTTGCTGTTGATGATAAGATTCCCCGCAGTTGAAAGTTTTCCGGATCAATTAAGACTAGTTTGGCTCAGTGCGCTGCTATTTGCATCTGGTGCACAAGCACGCGAAAGAAATGCGAAGAAAAAAGATAAGAAAATTAAGGAGATTTCATTAAAATAGTTTAAACTTTGAGTGAAAAAATGAACAGGGACAAACTTTGATTGGCTTTGCTCTGTGATTCGCATATCGGACCGGGACAGATATTGATCTACCAGTCCATCCACGATGGGGCGAACTTCTGAGGAAATTGTTCTATGCTTGGACAGCACCCACGCAGCTTCTGCTGATTTACTATGTGAGATATTTTTGCAAGCGTAAATAACAGCATAGTTGTCGTAATCGGTATCCATTATCCAGTAGTTGGAGCTGATAGGGGCTGTAAAATTGTTCACGGGTTGTGAAATATTAGATTAAAAGCTTTTCGGTGCATCCTACTTACGTCCGCCGAAGGTAACGTTCAGCTTGCCACGCAAAGGAATTTCATCCGGGAAGCTGACCACGGCCTGTCCGACGGAGCAGTGTTTTGTGGTGTTTGGTAACCGGGCGCAGCAATTTTCAACATTTATAGAACCGTCGTCCCTCGCGCTGTATGTGGCATATCCGCAGTCACAACCACGCTCAAAATGCTGATCGTATCGAAGAATTTCGTACCATTTTCCTGTGATGTACTGCAAGTTGAAAATTGCACCGAGTTTGATGTTTGTAATTATTTAAATTGCATTTGGAAACTCTTTTCAATGATTCAATTTGTGTATATTAAAAGTTATTCTTTCTTCGGATAGTCAAAGTAAGTTTAATATTAAAACTTGGAAGGGAATTTCTTCACTTTAATACACATTTACTTGCACCTGCTGGATTCCTAATTATCTACACTTTGATAACGGCACTTCAGTGGTGCCAACGAGCAAGGTGTAATTATCAAAATGTAAATTCTTAGGTATCCACACGCCCCGACTCGAGACTTACTCGCTTCAAGTTGAAGTTTGTCAAGATAGGTTTACTTTTTGGGTCCGGGCAGGCCTGATCGACAATTCGCTGGCTTATGACCGAAACCAAAATGGACGGCAAAATTAGCATTAACGTCACTTTAATCGCGGAGTATGCCATCGTGTCAAGGTTGCGTCGATAATTACAACGTGTTCACAACTCTTGGTAGTTCCTAGCTGGTTTTTGAGACGATGCAGTCCGGACTAAGCTTTCATCTATACTGAACGCTAGCGTATTCGATGAGTGCGCGAGGGAGAGAGTTTTTTTAATCAGCTGAATTTATTTACATAATTTAAAATTATCTCATAAGTACCGACACAAAAATATTTACGATCAGTGTAAGATGTAGGAAGTCAGAAGAGATGATGCAGCAGGATGAAGTATTTATTGACATGCTGAAGACTGATGATGGCATTTGTTGGATCAACACCGAACTGTCAATCGTTGTCTCGGAAAGACAGTTCTAAAGTTATGAATTGATTGTATATTCCATTGATTGCCGTTTCACACTTAAGTCTAATAACAAATATACCGTCTACCGAGGTGAAATATTCCATCTCGAAACTGATAGCCTATAGGCCCAACGCAAACGGGGAACATTTTATTACTTTAGGACAATTTTTTGTTACTTATTGTGTCTTATGACTGCGCATTATACACAAAAAGTAACAAACAAAAAGTAATAAAAATAATGACGGCCACACGCTTGTATGTGTTTCTGCAGGAGAACATACAGCCAAGCACCGCAATGCATGTGTTAGCAAGACTTCACTCGCTGCATTTGTATTGATGCAACGATCTGGCTCATTTTTGTCTCCCTTCATCCACACATAATCAGAATCTCAACCGTCAACCTCAAATGTCCAATTAGAAACACTTTCGTTTCGTCCCCCAGTGTTTAGTTGAAATGGAAATACGTAATACTGTCTGACCAGAGTTGCCGAAGTTGCGAATATTGTTCTGGATGGGCACGAGTTTTGTATTTTCAAACAGGTGCAAAAGACTTTCCATGAACCAATGAGTATGTGTTTTAGATATCTTGCAGGAAAGCGAATGTTTTTGTTTTTCTCTAACGCATTTTATAGATCGTGATGTCATTTCAAGACGCATTCCAAGTCTTTGAAATTATCAATGTTTGCATACTCTATGGCGGGGAAAATGCTGCTTGGCAGCTCTTGTCATATTTTTTTTCTTTACTCCGTATGCATACAACGAGCGAACTGATACACGCACACCGGATGAATCGGAGATTGAAGAAACTTGTAACATGTGCAACATATGCGACGGTGTGTTTTTTTCTTTTTTGACTTGAGATAGAAAGGGAGCAGTTTTCGACAGAAAAAAATTCTGCATGCGGTTGAAACGACCATTATTAGATAGTCGTACTCCCGTAACACGTGCTAAACATATGATAGTATGTGTTGTTACTTGAATGGGGAAGAATTTTATTGCCTTTTAAGTAATAGGTTTGTTACCTAAAAGGCAATTTTGCGCTATTGCTTCTAAAGTAATAAGGAAAAGTTTTGCGTGTACCAATGTCAGACTATGTTCAGTTTCTGGTCCATATACTATCATAATTAGAACATCTACCCTATGGCTGGAAATGTTATCTCTAATATAGAAGAAGAAATGTACATTGGTATAATTTTGTTGTGAATGTCAATTCCGCGCTCTGAACCGGTCATTAAAGCTTGGCATAATCTCACCCCCGGAATGTTCGAAAAGTGTAAAGTTTAGAAAAAAATTATTTTCAAAATGAAAACCAGTTGATTGCATAATATTTCCTCGACACCTAATGTACCTTTTGAACAGTAAGTTGATGCGATTTATCGATTGAATTGTCTCAACACGATCTCTTTTTGGTAACGTTTTTTGTTTTTTTTTTGATACTACATCTATTCCATTTTATGTTATGAAGTAATGTTTCATTGAATTAAAAAAATATGTTCCTATAGATCTAAATATTTTTAGAATCAAACATATCCTGTTTTTGGCACCATTTCACTTTCGTGGCTCAATCTTGACATCAGGCAACAGGGGGAAAATCAGTATGTCTGAAGTGACTGGTTCTTTGGGTTCCATTCGACACCTGTGGATTAGAAGAATAATTCATGTTAATTAAAGCTTGTTTTCGCTTTAGAAATTGCGTTATTTTGATTGAGATTCCCTGTTTTAGAATCACTTCCAAAGCATGCAAAAATGGCTTGACTACCGCCGTAAGCTGTTCCTGCGTTTGACATGGAACCTCATAGAGCAATTCTTTTGACGTAATGTCTCCGAAGGTCACACGGACAGTCTAAATTATTGTATTCAAAATGACGAAACTAATCACGACACGTTGTTTCACTTAAAACAGCATTTCCGTAAACTTTTTATTTATCTTTCGATGCGCTTCAGCCACCTTTTGTATAATGAAATAAAAAAAGTAACATTTTCAAAGTCAGACATTTTCACACATCTACAAATATGTGACGCCACAATAAAATCACTAAATTCGTTGTGCATATAAAAGAAACACCAATGTCACGACGATGATCATTAACAATAATACTAAACTAACACTTAAAAGTTTAGTTTTAGGTCAACTTGCGGTCGTGGTACCCGAAGATATTCACTCTTTAATTAAGTATGTAATTTTTCCTCAAAAGGACAATTTGTTATTCTTTTCGTTGTATATGATGCTGATCGGCCCTCTGTGCTATCCCTCACCGTGGAAATAGGGTTTTTTTCAGATAACACAGTGGAAAGCTGTTTTCACACTGAAAATTTGACGACTCACATATTTTGGATGCCAGCATCCTAAAACGTTTGTGTGTTGTCAAAATACGGCAACTTTTCATTGGAGGAAGTGCCGGCTGATGTATCTACTTTTGATGTTGCCCGCTACCGCACAAAGGAAGCTTTCAACTAGAGAAAATGCCACTGCACCAGCTGACCCTGCCACTATCGCTGCTGATACCTGCTGCCATTGCTACTGCTACTTTCCTTATTGCTGTTTAAAACTAGTATGACTTGTTCAGCCAGAAAAAAGCTTTTTTATAGGCCAAATAGTACAATCCCGATTCACTAGGTCTGTAATTCTGTCGACCGTGTTTGTTTAGAGGTCGAAACAAACCGCGACAATTTTTCAATAATGGAATTATTGTACTATTAATAATTTGTCAGGCCTTGTTAAAACTAAAGATGCAACGAATAGTACTAGTACCGAGTAACATTTTTTCCATTATTCGGTGAGACGAATATTCGGCCGTATATTCGGCTGAATACAGCGTTGATCGTATGATAACAAAATAATCAAATGGTTTTTGTTCGAAGTATAAATCGTTTCTTTCGCTTTTCAACTGTTCATGTACGAAAATGATTGAGAATTGTCTGAACTGTTGCACAAGAAATAATTATTTTGCGCCTATGGAATGAGGCACGCTAATCCGTGGCGCACCTACTTTTGTTCTTATTTGAGCTGTCGTTTAAAAATCATGTTTTTGAGGATTATGGTTAACACAATTTAAAAGTTTGCGTTACAACTACATTTTAAGTGTTTTTGCAAAGCAAGCAGTGCATGCAATTCTATAAAATGCGAAAAATGAACTAGAACTGAGGATGTGACTTTGGCTCAGATGAGACATGAACTATTGTGTGGAGATTGTGGTTCGTGTTTCGTCTTAATGAGATATATCCCTTTCTAAGCCTATGTCACATCCTCAGTTTTCGTTTACCCCCGTTCATAGAACATTGAACTGTACTTTTGTATTATTTCCTTATAATCATTGGCAACTATTCGGCTTATTCGGCCTATTCGGCCGAATAATAAACCTACTATTCGGCGAGCCGAATATTCGGCAAATTCCAACTTTTGCTGATATTCGGCCCGAATATTCGGCCGGCCGAACATTCGGTGCATCTCTAGTTAAAACGCAAATCAAAATTCAATGGGTTCGGGAGAATGCATAGAGAGATTTTCCGATCGATTGCTGCAATAACGAAGGAAATCCATTGAAGGAAGGCTTACTAGCATTTGAACTAGGACATTTACTTTTTTCGTTTTTAGATTTTCATTTCACATCCATATGTAGCCGAACTTCTTGATAGACGTAGCTCTACGTCGAAAACGTGAAAATTAACGCCGCGTGCTATAAGGCTGATGTTTTGGAGAAGGTTGTGGCTCCGGCACTTCAAAACCACTACCCAACATTTTCAAATGTATTCGAATTTATTGAACACCCTATAAATTGATAATAACTGCTCTATTACGTTATTCAGTAAGTGCTGTAATCTCAATAGTTGGGTGTTGTGTTTAATTTATTTTTAATCAGTCATTTACGGGAGATATCCCCCCATTAATGACAATATTTACATCTGGTCAGGAGTTGGTAGAAGAAATTATCAAGAATATTTTTTCACAAATGTTCAACTTAATCTGTTTAAATTACAACCAATTCATCGAAAGCTGTAAATCATGATTCAGAAGTGCGACACCCTCACTTAGGTAAATTGATATCGCAAAACCGGAAAACACACTTTATGTCATTAATATAAAATAAGAACACAATAGTCCTTAAAACACTTCCCTGCGGTACATCAAGTGTGTGGAATCCGATTGAGAAGTATTAAAACAAGTCTTCTCGTCGTTAGGCATTCTGGTTATATGTCCGGCTCACTAGAGACAGTCCCGCTGTATAACCTCCACTATATCAGCATGTTTGTATAGCTGGTACAACTCATTCTCTTTCAGCGTCCTTACTTCATGTCTGAGTCACCGGGAGTATCAGCATCCTATACAGCGCTAGTTTCGTGCGAATTTGCAAACTACGGAACCTTTGTTGGTTACGTGATCCTAAGAAGGCCCTGTTCGCTGCTGCAACTCGTCATTTAACTTCGCAGCTCATATCGTTGTCACAAGTTACACGCGTACTAAGGTCAACGAATTCATCTACCACTTTAAATCGTTCTCCATCGATCTCCCCTTCAGCATCGACACCACCGAAATTCCCACGCTCCCTGCCAGCTATCATGTATTTTGTTTTAGCAGAAATAATGCTGAGTTCCAGTCTCACCCCTTCACTCTTAAAAGCCCTGAAGGCCTCTTCCACGGCTCTGCGGTTGATACCGATGATATCAATGTCGTCTGCAAAATCAAGGAGCATGTGAGATTTCGTCATGATCGTACCATTTCTTTGCACGTTTGCTTTTCGTACTGTACCTTCATGGACAATGTTGAGTATTAAGTTGGAGAGCGCATCCCCCTGCTTCAGTCCATCTATCGTTACGAACGCGACTGATATCTCGCCGGCTATCGCACGCATGATTTCGATCCTTCCAGCATCATACTAATCTTCGGGCATCAAACGTCAAACGTCCCGGAAGCGGTTCATGTGTCTTTTCAAGATTGTTGTTGACCATCTGCCGATGAACACTCAGCAAGCAGAGAGCACTCAACCGCTGTTCAAATATTGTTGACTTCAGCCAGGTTTTTCTCCCGACGTAATGTGCTGAACGAGCGTTCAATCGTGCATGTTTCTATGGTAGAGCAAGTGCAATTTTAACTGCTTTCACAGTCGCAGGGAATAAAGAACGGGTTTAAGCTAGCAGATCTATAAGGTCCAACTCTTCCAAGTTCTTACGGTCTGCTCTCATACTGCTGCAATGTTAATACAAAACTTCCACCTCTCCAACAAAATGGGTAACTTCATAAAAAATTACGAAATTTTCGGTTTTGCGCTTGAACTCTTCCAACGACATGCGTATTACGTTAGCGGGATGCAGCAAGGACAACGCGTAGGCAGGTGCACTATCTTCATCGAACCGTGTTTCCAGTGAGGTTACAAGAGAATCAAGGTAAGGAATTGTCACAGCTCGGTTCCAATACTCCAAGCCAGTTGATGCAGGTGGATTTGCCCGGTACTTTTGCCGCTGCAATATCCTTGGTGGATCAACTGAAAAACCTGTACAATTACACGCAACATAGCGCAAGCATTTCAATCAATTATTTTTGATCTGGCTAATGCTTTACACAGATGTTTCTATGGGCTAAAGATGTCGTTTTGTGCTATTAGAGTTATTGAAAACAAAATTTTTCACCAATGTCAACATTTAAGGGGGGGGGGGCAACGGCCCCCCCTCTGGCTACGCCTATGATTCTGATGTGTGGCCACTGTAAACATGCAGCTCCTGGTACGGTTTTTCTCGTCCGTCGCTCTCTGGCACTAACCATCAAACCAGTGGTTACGCTGTCTTCCACAAGTCGTACCTACCACCTCGTTCCAATCGTTCGTCCTGCTGTTCTGTGAATCGTTGATTCAGGTCTATGGCGTATTTTCTGCCACGCCAGCGACTTTCAACCAATGTATGTTGAAACGCATCGTCTTTGTCGTTGTTTGATCCCCAAAAAGCCCCAACATCAGTACGTGAGCGATCTGGGAGCAGACTTCTCGATTTGGATGCCTCAAGGTGTGTTTCTGAATATTCAAGCGTGAGAAATAGCGAGCTACATCTGATCATTTTGCTGACCGCGGCATAGTTTATCAGCTTCAGGCCATTTTCAATGGCTCACGAGTGAGAGCTATGCCTTCCAATGACCGGACAGAAGAATCCGTCCCTTCCAACCTGTGCGTTCGCATCTCCGATGACAACTTTTACGTCGTGTTTTGGGCACTCGTCATAGGTTCGTTCAAGCTTTACGTAGAACTCATCTTTGACGTTATCCGATTTGTCGTTTGTCGGGTGGTTGTTGTTTAGGTGTTGATTAAACTGTCGTTGAAGAACTTGCCCCTAATCTTCAACACGCATATACGATCATCTATGGGCCTCCACCGGATGCCTCTTTATTTCTACGAAACCCACGTTCCGTTCCGCTGCTTTGCCGCCACTGTAGATGTGGTACTTGAAATAAGTGTGTGTAATAAGTTCTACTCCACGGAATTCCCTTTCTCCGGAATATGGTCACCGAACTTTCTGAGTCGCTGCGATTTCAGCTCCTTGCCGCTGTAGTTCTCGTCGAGAACTTCTCGAGTAAGCAAGCCAGCTCGCGCCGGTTCATTGAGAGAACGGACAATCTATGTAACCAATATCCAATCGTTTGCCGTTTTCTGTTTCTGTGCTCTTTGCCGATCGCTTCGTCTCGTATTTCTACTATCTTCGTTGTTCGTGGTTGAAATAAAGGTTTCGGTATGCTACCTTACCAGGGTTGCGATACCTACATCCTGCTGGTATGGCTCCAGCTGCAGCCAGGATACAGCATTTCATAATTCAGCCGCCCGCTTTGGGTCAGACGCTGTTGTACGCCACCCCTAACATGAGAACACTGCCACGTACGACCCCCCTTTCCAGTCAGCCATAGTTTTTACCGGGGGTTGGTTACCCGATCACCGTTAAGGTTACTCGTATCCTGGTCGGAACCTCGTGGAGGTTGGATAGGAGTTGCTTGTCATTAGGGTCTCAAGATACACGTGTCCAGCTATTTACTAACCACAACAATTCCGTTTGTTGCTTTAATTGATTCGAATTTGGTTCAAACAAACTATTATTTTATTCGAATCAATGAAATTATCCCACCAGTCTTATTCTTCGGGAATGGTATACAATTCCTAGATTTCTCATAATTGTGTATCTTTCAACTGATATTCCCAGGAACCATTTTTTTCAACAGAGTCGTTTTACGAAGAGGTTGAATTTGATCGATTTCTTAGCGTAAACAGCAATCTCTCCAAGGGTCTGGAATATGAAAGTCAAAAAGCTACTTAGGAGTCCGGAATGCCATACTGATCAAATGGATCAGCATCTACTATATGAGTTCAGCTAGAAATATCACATTGCGTTTTCTCCAGCGGTTATTTACTGACAACATGCTGTTCTTTTTTTCCAAATAGTTTCCGATAAATGAAACCCTGTCTACTGAATGTTGGATTTTCTCTTCGGCTAAACTCTGGAGAGCCGCCAAGCGTATGTATCTGAGCAGCATGCATAAAAACACCGCTGTGGAATATGGAATATTGCTCCAGAAAGATAATAAACTGGTGTGAGCTTTCTCACACGAAAGGACATTACGCTCAATAACTATACAACAGAGTTCACTGCAGTGCTTCACTCCAGAAGCATATATCAAATGAGTAGAGCATCTAGGTAAGGAAGTATATCAGTCAGCTTCCAGCATTTTACACAGCAACGTTATTTTTAAACCGGTTTAATTTTACACGTTTTTTCTTTGTACAACGATTTCCCAAATAACACGGTTTTTACGTCGTTTTTTTTTTCGAATAACGATTGCACGATTTTTCGCTCTCGCGTAAAACAGTTACAGTAAGTAACAATAACGGTCACATGCTATAGTAGCGTGTTTTACACAAATAAATTTTTACACGGTTTTTTACACGATTTTTTTTACGACGTTTTTCCAAACAACGCGGTTTTTTACAACGTTTTATTCAATTAACGCGGTTCTTTACGAAAAAAAAGGTCAGCCCAAATTCATCAAGCGACACCTCAAACGACTTGGAACTAAAACTAGTTCATTGGTGATCATTTCTACTGCTGAGGTCGTCTTTGACCATTTAAAAAGTCAAGAAAGTCATGGAAAAAGAACCGTTCATTATTGGCATGGTTTGATTTTGGCAACAGAAAAAAATTCTGGCGTGTTGCCAAAATCGAACGGGGTCTGTATGTTGATTATTTCTTTGCAGCACTCTATCTTAGAAGAAAAAATATTCTCTTTAACATCGAAAATTTTGGTCACTCTAATTTTTGATACTTTTTCAATAAGCGCTTTATCATATGTAACAACTTTGTAGAAGAAAGTTTTTCTCTAAAATATTGCTATAGAGCTCTAGACCCAAATTTCCCCCTAAATTTGGTTTCTGGACCATTGATGAATACCTTTCATTCTAATACAGCGAATTTTCTTTAATACGGGAAAAGGCAACCTCCTATAGAATATTTAATTGGGTACGATTTAGTAGAAATTAAAAACCCTTCTATATCTATTTGTCTTGTTAAAGTTGGCTCACTCACCGATCACAAAGCGGCAAAGATGTCATATATATATATATATATATATATATATATATATATATATATATATATATATATATATATATATATATATATATATATATTTTTCCTGCAGTTACAAGCTCGTGGAAAAAATATCGATAACGAATTACAGTTTTAGTAGAAAATGTATATTCACAGAAAATTCGAAACTGACATATAATTTTAAGAACATGATAACATTTAATTCAGATCAATTTAAACATTTTATCAGTATACAGAATCAATCAGAAAAAATTTGATCAGTTCCAAGATACCAAAGAACAACGAAGATACCATATTTGAAAGTTATATGTCTGTTATCTTCGAAAATAAACTAGGCTAGAGTGATACACAACATTAGCCTCTGCAATTAATGTTTGCATAGCGTTGTTCAATTACAAGTATGGTTATGGAAAGTTATATTTTCTTGCAAATGCTAATTCAAAAAAATTTTCAATTGAAAAATACAAATACTAATGTCGGAACTCTAATGTCAAGATAAAATGAATTTGGTTTTTCTCTATACCTCTATATCTAATCTGAAAAAAGCAAAGTGTAGAGTTCAAATGTGTAGAGTGAAAATTCGACCTTGAAACTTTTATTCAAATTTCACTGTTTAACAATGAAGTGATAATAAAAATTGAGGAATCACAAAATTGTCCGTCATTTTATCAAACCAACGACATATTTATTATTGTGATCCATCATGTGGTTACATCAGTATAACCGTTTGAAATCTTTCATTCCGACGTTACATCTTGGTTTTAGTTTTCGCGGAATGTATCTTGATATACCGTGCTGGATCGAAACCCGTACAGTATCGAAATCCGTACACCTTGATGTTTTTCTTCAGTTTTAAGCATTATAAAGATGAAAATTCATATGATAGTTATATGTACATATTCGTTGAACTGTTGGCCTTCTGTTAAATTAAACTATGCACCAGTAGGCCATGAAATAAAAATATTAAAAATGAAAAATCAATCGTGTATCGGTTTCAGCTGTCATTTCATTGTATCGTTAGAGAATTTACTAAGGAAACGTTCTTCAGATAAAAATGATTTTCAAGTTGGATATAAGTGATTTTCTCTGTGAACCTTTTTAAATTGATGGAAAAGGTAAGTCTTTGTCATTTTCGAGCTGTATATTGTCTGGTAAATAGTGAAAATTGTATTTATTTAACAAAAACTGTGCCGTACGGATTTTGATTCTTGTTAATTGCTTGAATCGAAATCGGTACAGTGTGTGTATCATGCATATATTGTTGAACTTTCTTCTTGTTTTCAGCATATAATGGAAGAAAACAAGTATAAATATACGGCAAACAATTTCGAAGGAGCTGTGACTGAGGTGCGCAAGGGAAAGTCGTACCGGGAAGCTTCGAGAGGTTCCTGCGTTCCGGTAACTACAATGAGGGGTGCCGCAACGAAACGCTACGAAAATTGCACTATTTCAGCTGATATAAAAAATTAGAAAACCGTGTGAAACTTAAGGAACCAATTTATCCTCAAAATATGTTTATTCGTAAATTAAAAGATAAATTATAAATAAAAGATGTCATTTTTGTACTTCTATATCTATACGAATTTTGGTTTAATGTTGTATGGACTTTGATCCAGTCTATATCGCGTATGTGCGGATTTCGATTCAAAAGTGTACGTGTTTTGATTCAGATAAAAAACTGTGTACGGATTTCGATTCAAAACATGTTCTATTTAAACATGATTTTTTCGAGTTTTGGAGTGATTTTAATCATTTTGCTTGAAAATAGTGATAAAATATAAGTAGACCTATAAGTAAACATGTCAGTTCAAAGCAATATATGATTTCTTGATTTTATATTGACCGTCGAAGATTATCATGTGCTTAAGTGTACGGATTTCGATCCAGCACGGTAGTGCGGTTAGACGTAGTCCTACGTCAAAATAACTTCTGCGCATGATACAAACATTGTGTACGCTTTCAACTTCATTGAGATATATTTACGATAATTTTTATTCATTGGTATACTATTTGTTGTTGACTGGGTTAGTTTTTCTGCGAGCAGCAGAAACACAGCACAAAAGAAAAAAAAAGTGCTGTGCAAAAAATTGCTACAAGCAGCGCTCATGCTGGACAAGAAGCAAACGGTAAATATTCGCTCCGCTCTTCTTACATATTGAGGAAAATACCAAACATGTTTGTGACCAAACTCTTGACATTTGAAACAAACGATATTCTGAACCGAACACCTATACTAACCAATGTTTGCTACACTTGCAGTTCGTAATTCGAATTTACAAGTTGCGCAGTAACTTTTATTCGATTTATATCGACGCCATCATTTTGGCTTTAAACATGTCATTAAAGACTTCGGGAGGGAATATTGATCACTTAATTTATAATGTTCAACTTAGGCTTAGCGTTTGTAGAAACAACATGTAGAATATAGGGGAGAACCGTACAAGACGCACCAGTTGGGTAAGATGACCCATCCTATTAATTCCCCAAAATACTTATACATATGGCTTTATATGACGAAATTCTGCGCTTTTCTCATAAAAACCCAGCTTCTCTACAGTTCTCATATAAAAAAGTGTGCCATAATGGCTAAAATACTCAAAAAACTGTGCAATTTGCTGTGGCTCTGTCCAACATGTAATTATTTATGAATTTTATTTAAGCTTTTATGATTAACTGACTTGTAAATTATACAAAAAACTATGGTTCCCCTAACCTTTACACTTTTGGAGTTTATAATGCTATGAGTAGTTCAAATTATTTCACCAACGTTCGTCAACTTTTACCTAAAAACAATCAACATTAAAATTGGGGCAGGACGCACTACGAAGAGCTTGCAGGAGATTGCTTGACAACTTAGAGCGTGTTCCATTATTTTTGATTTTATTTTCGAGACATCAAGCGCTTCTCACTTCGCGTGCTGATTTCTGCTAGTGGCATATTAGCATACTGCTTTGGAGCATACTGACCTTGGTTGTGGTGCGTTTTGGTCACGGGCTTGTTTGGCGGCAATGGTAATTTTTACCAAAAAAGACATTGAAATCGAGTACTTCATTATAAACTTCGTCATATACCATACAATAAAAAGATCCTACAACCATACTACACGTTCAATGTCGCTTTGAAATGATTTGAAGCGCTGTAAATCGCGTAAATGCTTAACTGGTGCGTTTTGTACAATCCTCCCCTAACTAAATCTGACTGCGATTGATGTTCTTTTTCAAGAATTCAATGTTATTTACTATACTCTTCGCAAATACCGAGTCTGTTCTCCCGTTTCCATAGGTGTCACACCGAAATTTTTCTACCCATATGTTGTAAAAATTTGCTCCCTTTTTTCAAATTCATTCATTCTATTAGTAGTGTGGCGTGATGTAATGATATTTATATAATAAGAGAGAGTGAGAAACATTATCTGCCATTTCGTGACAATACAACTCGCTGTTTTGTGTTTCATCTTGAAGAAAAACAGTGATGGAGTTCATAAATTAACCGCCCTTTTCAAGACGAAGTTTTTTACTTTCCAAAAATGATAGAATTTTCAAATAGGCCCCAACAAACTTTTTACGTATTTACTCTTTTACCCTAAAAATATTGTATTTGGTACTTACAACGATTGGCTTTGGTTGGTCGTTCTAACATGGTCAGCTATGAAATAGGTGTTTTGAATAAATTTCACCTTTTCTAGGATTTGCAACTCCTCTGGCAGTTCGGGCATCCTTGACAAAAGCCAATAGCCTTCAATCACCGACGCTGTATCAACTATTGGCACGCAGGAGTAGATGAGTGCGAAGCTCGTGTAATCTGTGTCCATTATCCAATAATTGGAATCTCCAGCATCTGTGCAAAAGAAAACGAACATCTTAAAAATAACTCAACATCGTTCAAGCAACAACCTACGTTTGATTCCATAACTTATATTTAATTTGCCCACGAGTGGTTCGGCCGTAGGATCCGAAAGAATACCTGAGCCACTGAATGAGGCGTACGCATTCTTTTCCGGTAGTAATCCCTTGTTTTTAAATTCGAAAGATTGGTTTCCTTCACCCTGGCTGTACTCTACCGTAACACATTCCATATTGCGCTGATAGTCTTGCTCGTACCGTTCGATTTCATACCATTTTCCGAGATACTGAAAATAGTTTAGGTTGACTTGAAAAATTTGAAAATAAATAATAATTGATGTTTAATTAAATCATGCTGTTGTGAGGCAGGTCTTGTGGTTTTTGAATCAAAGTCCCATATTTTAATACTATTACCAGCTGCGACAACTTGTTTGCTTACGGGTAGCCATTTGGTTGGAGATTGATATTAATTTACTAACTAATGGGAATATTAGCTTTTGCCGACTTTGCTGGGTGCTGCAATGGTTGTATGGTTGTGTTCGTGCCAGTGTATCGGTAATAATCTAGCTGATCTGCCAATTAATTCCACGAGTCACGAAACGCGCGTAAAATAAATTATCGTAATAGATAACTAGTTGATGGCATCGGGTAGCGGCAATGGTGCATCATTATTATCCTTGAAAGATAGGTCGCGGTTGACGGATTTGTTACCAGTTTGCTGCAGCACAGCGTGCTGCCTAATTTATTTGATCTTCAACTTAACGGTAGGCAGCTAATAATATTGGTTGACTACTTTGCTTTATGGTGTCCTACTTTCATATGAGGGTGTTGAAAGGGTTTGATAAAATATTCAAACAAATTGAATGCAAATGCTTAGTTTTATGAACTGGTCAGTTTGTTAAGTTTTAGGAATTGGGTTGTTTAGCTATTCAAGGGTTTCTTATTTTTATATATCAGCTGGAAGAGTCATGGGCGTAGCCAGAATTACAAATAGGGGGTGGGTGGCAAGCTCTTCAAAATTTTAGAAGTAAAAAAATGGTACACTAAGGTCGCTTTTTACGCGGTTGTTTATACGCGGGTTTTTTTTATACGCGGCTTTTTTTCACGTGGATTCCGGAATTTACGCGGATTTCGAAAGTTACGCGTTTTTTACGCGGATTCCGGAATTTACGCGTTTTTTTACGCGTAAAAAGCAACTTTACTGTGTATTGAAAAATAGAAATAATTACTAGTCTTTAGTGATTGTTACATCAAGGCAACCAGTGAAAAGTTGTCCTTGACATCAGAGTGGAAAATTTGATTATTTTTTGTCCAACCTCGAATATAAATAGATGTTCTTTACTAAAAACTCTTATGTTCATTTAAACCTTTGGACATATTATTTAGGCGACGAGGATCTCAAGAATCCACGAGCATGGCAGAAGATAAAGTTGATCAGCAGCCGCAACCGGGAATTTAAGATATGAGCCGTTGCGAAACAGAGTGGTCTATGTGCCATCGAGCAAATTTGTCAGGAGAAGCAATTTTCGAAAAATCTCTGAATAAAATTCAGTTTAACGGATTCTTTCAAACAAAATGTTCTAATATAAAGGTTATGAAGTGGTTTAACATGTGAATACATGAAATCACCATTTTTTTGGCGAAATAAGTGATTTTACCATACCAATGTACATAGACCACTCTGACTTCATATATTTTTTACTGGAATCCTCGTACCGTGTTGGAACAGAGTGGTCTATGTACATAAACACAAATAAAAATGACGTTAACTCGTATAAAATCATTAGTGTCACATGTTATATGATGTACATGACATGTCACATGTAACATGTGACGTGTAACATTACATGTAACACAACATGTTACATAATACATGATATTCGACATGTTACATTTTTCGTGTTACATTACGTGCAACATGTTACAAATCACGTGTAACATGTTACAGGGCAAGTGACAAGTTACATATCACATGTAATATGTTACATAACACATGTTACATGATGGTTATACCTCGATTTATATACATAGACCACTCTGTTCCGAAACAGAATGGCCATTCTGTTTCGGACGAAATTTCAACGTGGTATAAATCAGCTTTCAAGTTAAATTTTTCTAGTCTCCTAATTTCAGCTTCTTGAGTAGATGCGGTTTATGCAAAAAACTCATTTTTGAAAAAAATGGTCTTTAGACCACTCTGTTCCACAACGGCTCATATGATTCACAAGATGGCCCAAATTTTACAGCGGATAGCGGTCCAGCAGCAGCAGCGTCAGTATCAAACCCCGGAGCAGATTTTGGAGTCCCTCTCTTCGAACATCATCGAGTTTGTCTTCGACGAAGAAAACGGAGTTACGTTCGGACGTTGTTGTTTAACCGCTACCAGGACCTCTTCGAGAACGATGCAGGCCAGCTGAATGATGCGGCGAAAGTACGTTTACTTCTCCGGAAGCTGGACACCCATTCGCACGGCCGCTATCTCAACTACATCCTGTCATAGCTTCCCAAGGACGTGAAGATTGAGGACACAGTCAAGATTCTCAATTAAATCTTCGGGCATCAAACGTCAAACGTTCCGGAAGCGGTTCGTGTGTCTTTTCACGATTGTTGTTGACCATCTGCCGATGAACACTCAGCAAGCAGAGACCACTCAACCGCTGTTCAACCATTGTTGACCTCAGCCAGGTTTTCACCCGACGTGCGCAATTTTAATTGCTTTCTCAGTCGCAGGGAAGAAAGAACGGGCTTTAGCTAGCAGGTCTATAAGATCCAACTCTTCCAAGTTCTTACGATCTGCTCTCATACTGCTGTAATGTTATTGCAAAACTTCCACCTCTCCAACAAAATGGTCAACTTCTTAAAAAATTACGAGATTTTCGTTTTTGCGCTTGAACTCTTCCAACGACATGCGTATTACGTTAGCGGGATGCAGCAAGGACAACGCGTAGGCAGGTGCACTATCTTCATAGAACCGTGTTTCCAGTGAGGTTACAAGAGAACCAAAGTGAGGAATTGTCACAGCTCGGTTCCAATACTCCAAGCTAGTTGATGCAGGTGGATTTGCCCGGTACTTTTGCCGCTGCAATGTCCTTGGTGGATCAACTGAAAAACCTTTGCAATTCCACGCAACATAGCGCAAGCATTTCAATCAATTATTTTTGATCTGGCTGTTACTTTACACAGATGTTTCTATGGGCTAGAGATGTCGTTTTGTGCTATTAGAACTATTGAAAACAAAATTCTGCACCAATGTCAACATTTAGGGGGGGGGGCAACGGCCCCCCTGCCCCCCCCCCCCTGGCTACGCCCATAGGAAGAGTGTAATTTTCTGAGCAAAACATGTTTTTTGAAATTTTATATCATTGTCTTTGATTTTTAAATGAAAAATAAAAATTGCTCTAAATCGCTACAATGACAGTGGGTATATGGGCGAACTGTCGATGTAGCGATTTCGAGCAGTTTAATTCGTGATTTAAAAATTGAATGACAACGACAGAAAATTTTTGAAAACCACGTTTTGCTTAGAAAATGCAGCTCTTCCAGATGATATAAAAAAAAATTATATAGCTAAACAACCCAATTGAATAAATTGGGTCTATCAGGAAACAAGCCATGAAATGCCACTCTTGATGTAAACAGTAAATATTAAACTTGAAATGAATAATAATCTGAACATATTTCTGTTACTGATATGATTTTACATTTTTGATGAACGTAATACTATAACTATTATTACTATAAACGATAATTAAAATAAACACTGAATTTACTAAAACCACGAGCACTAATAGATTTTCTTGTCCTCCACACAAACCTTTTCCAGCTCGAAGTTTTTCACCACAGGCAATTTTTCAGAAACCATCGAGCAATTTCCGTCTTTTACAATGTAGCCATTACACGTGACAGCTAGGATAAGTTGTAAAACGAACGGTCGGATAGACATCATTAGCTGTTTTTTGCCCGTTTGAAAAATAACTTTTTTTACGTTAGCAACTTCCCAGTATCCCGCTATCCCGCTCGACGGGTAAAATGGAACCACGCAAACCGAAGGTTTCTGTTGGACTGACGGCATGGAGTGTGTATCTTCTGAAGATGAAGCTTCAATGTCCGCTTGTGAATAGTGCATTCAATGTGCTCGAGTCGCGCGGGATGCATACCTGTTGGGCTGATTATTTTCCGCTATTGACACCATTTAGTTCAATTGAGGACCGTATGTAGCTTCTCAAACAAATCAGGAGGTCCAACCGATCTGTGGAAAGTTTACTGATATTTTTATATCTCAATATCTGCTCGATTCTGCCACAGTTTTGAAGTAGAATACTTCTTTTAGGAAGTTCGGCTACATAGGGATGTGAAATGAAAATCTAAAACCGAAAAAAGTGAAAAATATGTCCAATTTCAAATGCTAATAAATCGGTTAGTATTCGATGGATTTCCTTCGTTCTTGTTGCAATCTTCTAAGATTCTTCCCAAAAAAAGATAATTGTAATTTTATTATTCACACTATTGTACTATTGAAAATAGTCAAGCCTTGTCAAAACGAAAAAATCGACAGACAGACAGACAGACAGACAGACAGACAGACAGACAGACAGACAGACAGACAGACAGACAGACAGACAGACAGACAGACAGACAGACAGACAGACAGACAGACAGACAGACAGACAGACAGACAGACAGACAGACAGACAGACAGACAGACAGACAGACAGACAGACAGACAGACAGACAGACAGACAGACAGACAGACAGACAGACAGACAGACAGACAGACAGACAGACAGACAGACAGACAGACAGACAGACAGACAGACAGACAGACAGACAGACAGACAGACAGACAGACAGACAGACAGACAGACAGACAGACAGACAGACAGACAGACAGACAGACAGACAGACAGACAGACAGACAGACAGACAGACAGACAGACAGACAGACAGACAGACAGACAGACAGACAGACAGACAGACAGACAGACAGACAGACAGACAGACAGACAGACAGACAGACAGACAGACAGACAGACAGACAGACAGACAGACAGACAGACAGACAGACAGACAGACAGACAGACAGACAGACAGACAGACAGACAGACAGACAGACAGACAGACAGACAGACAGACAGACAGACAGACAGACAGACAGACAGACAGACAGACAGACAGACAGACAGACAGACAGACAGACAGACAGACAGACAGACAGACAGACAGACAGACAGACAGACAGACAGACAGACAGACAGACAGACAGACAGACAGACAGACAGACAGACAGACAGACAGACAGACAGACAGACAGACAGACAGACAGACAGACAGACAGACAGACAGACAGACAGACAGACAGACAGACAGACAGACAGACAGACAGACAGACAGACAGACAGACAGACAGACAGACAGACAGACAGACAGACAGACAGACAGACAGACAGACAGACAGACAGACAGACAGACAGACAGACAGACAGACAGACAGACAGACAGACAGACAGACAGACAGACAGACAGACAGACAGACAGACAGACAGACAGACAGACAGACAGACAGACAGACAGACAGACAGACAGACAGACAGACAGACAGACAGACAGACAGACAGACAGACAGACAGACAGACAGACAGACAGACAGACAGACAGACAGACAGACAGACAGACAGACAGACAGACAGACAGACAGACAGACAGACAGACAGACAGACAGACAGACAGACAGACAGACAGACAGACAGACAGACAGACAGACAGACAGACAGACAGACAGACAGACAGACAGACAGACAGACAGACAGACAGACAGACAGACAGACAGACAGACAGACAGACAGACAGACAGACAGACAGACAGACAGACAGACAGACAGACAGACAGACAGACAGACAGACAGACAGACAGACAGACAGACAGACAGACAGACAGACAGACAGACAGACAGACAGACAGACAGACAGACAGACAGACAGACAGACAGACAGACAGACAGACAGACAGACAGACAGACAGACAGACAGACAGACAGACAGACAGACAGACAGACAGACAGACAGACAGACAGACAGACAGACAGACAGACAGACAGACAGACAGACAGACAGACAGACAGACAGACAGACAGACAGACAGACAGACAGACAGACAGACAGACAGACAGACAGACAGACAGACAGACAGACAGACAGACAGACAGACAGACAGACAGACAGACAGACAGACAGACAGACAGACAGACAGACAGACAGACAGACAGACAGACAGACAGACAGACAGACAGACAGACAGACAGACAGACAGACAGACAGACAGACAGACAGACAGACAGACAGACAGACAGACAGACAGACAGACAGACAGACAGACAGACAGACAGACAGACAGACAGACAGACAGACAGACAGACAGACAGACAGACAGACAGACAGACAGACAGACAGACAGACAGACAGACAGACAGACAGACAGACAGACAGACAGACAGACAGACAGACAGACAGACAGACAGACAGACAGACAGACAGACAGACAGACAGACAGACAGACAGACAGACAGACAGACAGACAGACAGACAGACAGACAGACAGACAGACAGACAGACAGACAGACAGACAGACAGACAGACAGACAGACAGACAGACAGACAGACAGCCATTGCTTCCGGCACTATCTGCATCGGTTCGGGCATGCGACGACTCCTTTTTGCGCGGTATGTGGGGATGTTGAAGAAACTCCGGAGCATGTAGTTTTTCAATGCCCAAGATTCGAAGCAGAAAGAGCAGAGATCTCAACGCTAAATGTCGAGAATATAGTAGCACAGATGTGTGAAAACGAGAATACTTGGAATGTCGTCAACAGTGCAGTATCACAAATCATTACAGAGTTGCAGAGAATCTGGAGAAATTGCCAGCCAGCTAGTGGTGTAAGCTTAAGTTGTGAGTAAACGAGAAGTGCAAGGGCACAGTCTCCCCCCGAAGTAGTCGCTTATAAGTGGTCCCGGGGGAATCGAGGCAAACGAAGAGTAACAGGTGTTTAGTGGGGAAGCGCTCCGGTGGATACCACACCGTGCCAGGGGGTAACACAAGGGTACACTCAGGTTAACCACAAAACAACAACAAACTACAGGCCAGGCTTTTGAAGTTTCACCTCCTTACTATATATAAAAAAAAAAAAACAGACAGACAGACAGACAGATGGACAGACAGACAGACGTTGAACGCTACAATACTCACTCCTCTTGCAAAATTCCTCTTATGAAAAACTGGTTAGAGGGTACACATAGTTTAAACCACTCCACGGAATTATAATTGGCGTCACTTGTCAGGCTCAAAAGCATACACGAAAGCACGGATAAATAATAAGCATGCCACTTAATCTCAATTTTTGGTATTGCTAAAAACAGAAGTGCGGAAATAAGAGCATGTAAGCGTATTTTGTTTAGTTGCTCAATGATATCGTGCATATTTGGTGATTGTTCCGTGCATTCTTCGTTATCATCGGCATAATGAGCCATGCATTCTTCGTGTGTGTGTAACTGGGCCTTAAGTATATCAAATTCATTGGGACGTCAAAAAAAATGCAGAAGTTTTGAAGTCGATATAAAATATAGACTATATAGACTCAAAAACTACTGGACCGATTACCGCGGAAATTTGTACATAGGGGTTTTCGAGTACGGTAAGTAATCCTAAAATATTAGTTTTGTTTATCTCATAAGCGTAGGTAAGGGGGGTAAATCTATGTTTCATGGACGTGAAAACTTCCTCCCTGATAACCGTGCAAATTTATATACAGATGTTTTTGAATCTAAGATGTATTTTAGCCACTTTACGACGACCTTTCTGCATCTCAGAGGCGTCGTAAGGATGAGGGGAGGAGGTTAACAATGTCAATCTTTGATGATTTTAAAACTGCTGGACCGATCTCTATTAAATTCGGCATGTAGAATCTATAGTAGCTGATGTATTACAATGACTTTTACCTATTCCATAAGCGTGGCAAGGGGGAGGGGTAAATTTACTATATGTAAGCTCTTCAACTCTAACTTGCTCACCGTGCCAATTTCTATCGGTGGGTGTGTTTCTATAACATTGATTTTTCTCTATCTCAGTGGCGTAGTAAGGGGGGATGTACAAATTTTATTGTTTGTAAATTATTAAGATGCACATCGTGTTAATTTATATAGAGGTGGTTTCGAATATGAGGTTTTCATCTGAGACTTTTCTATATCTCAGTGGCGTAGTTAAGAAAAAAACGGGGGGGGGGGGAGATGAATGTTGTCAACCTTTATTAATTTTTAAACCGCTTATCCGGTTATTATTTAATTTTGTTAATAAAGGTCTTTTAGAAGCGTATATGTTTCAATCGCTTTAAATTATGTCTATCTCATACAGGAAGGGAAAAAGCGGAGACGAGAGCAACTGCAAATTTGTTCATTGTAAACTCCTAAATGCCAAACAATAACACTTCCAAACACCAAACAAGATCACTGTGTTATTCTGTACACGTGAGATCTCAAATAAGAGCTATATTCCCGTGATATTGAATTTTATGTATCTCAGTGGCATGGTTAAAAGGAGGGGCCAACAACCGTCATTATTTTTGAACCTTCTAATAGTTCATCTTTAAATTTTGTATCCAGAAATTTTTGCGTATCGGATATGTTTCTAATACATTAGTGTCGCTTCATTGCACGAGCGTGTGCAAGGGGAGGGGAGGGGATTGAATTTTTCGTATTGCAAATCAAAGATAGCTAATTTTGCAGGGTGTATTAATTCTTAAGGGTGCTTTATTCATGTTGGTTTCCAACGTATTTTCTTCGTTTTCACAACATTGGATTGGGAAATTAGTTATGCCTCTATCAGTATGCGGCAAAATTGTAATGTTATCACGTGAACTATTGAACTATTGAAAAAAGTGAAGACATATTTTGAACACAACAGGCTAATATTGGTGTTTTCGAAACCGAAAATCAACACAAGATGTCAAGATGACATTCTCCGGTTTCTGGAGAACATTCCAAAATGGTCCAACACCACCCAATATAAATATTTCTTAAACCAGAACAGTGCCGAGACTGAAAATCAAATCTAGACGCCATCTTGAAATCCAAGATGGCGACTGCCGGTTTCAAATAATTGTCGAATACCGCCTATTACGGTTTGTTATGGAACCAAAATGATACCAAGCGACCGAAAACCGACTCCAGACAGCATTTTAAAATTCAAAACGACGATTTCCAGTGTAATTAAAAATGGTGACTTACGGCTTTCGAAAATGACCAAATATCACCCAATATGGGCTCTTCTGCAATCAAGATGATGCACATAGGCCAAAAATCATCCCTAGACGCCATTTTGAAATTCCAAGTGGCAACTTCCGGTTGCTGGAAAACAGCCCAAAATTGTTATTCCAGAACCGAGATAAAATACCGGATGGCGACTCTCGGTAGAATCTCCCAGCTGGTCTCGAGGTACGATGCTGGCCTAAGAAACCAGTCATCGTATGTTCGAGTCTCGGCTCGGGAGAGACTGTTAGTGTTAGTAGGATCGTAGGCCCGCAATAGTCCTGGACACTTTACAGTCGGTTGCGAAGTCTACGAAGATACGGAGTGTAGCACCAAGGCTTTGCTTTTTTTGACTTTCGGTTACCGAAAATGACCAAATACTACATTGAATCGACTTCACTGACTATTTAGAAATCCAATATTCCGGTTTCAGGAAACCAACCTATAATGACCGAACACCGACGAAATGATGCCAAGAGACCTCAAATCAACTCAAGACGCCGTTTCGAAATCCAAGATGGTGGCTTCCGGTTTTCAGAAATCACCAAATACCACCCAAAATGGCTATATCCGTAATCCAGATAATGCTCATAGGCCAGAAATCGACCCTTGATGTCATATTCTAATTCGAAGGCAACTTCCGGTTATTGGAAAACGGTCAGGAATTATCATTTAGGATTCGAGATGATGCCCGGATACCGGGAAAAAAATCCACATGCCAGTTTGAAATCCAAGGTGGCGACTTCCGGCTCTCGGGAAACAACCTTCAATGGCCAAACACCACCCAATACCGGTATTGAAAATGGTGCCCAGAGACCGTGCGTCAAATCCAGACGCCGTTTCAAAGTCCAATACGGCGATTTCCGGTGTCAGAAAATGACAAAAAATCACCCAACACAGGCATTTCTGTAATCGAGATGATGCACGTTGGCCAAAAATCGTCCCCAAACACTATTTTGAAATTCGAAGTGGTAACTTTCGTTTGCTGGAAAACAGTCAAAAATCGACAATCCAGAACCGAGATGATGCCCAGGGATCGGAAACCAGTCCAGCCGCTATTCAAAAATGCAAGATGGCGACGCCCGGTTACCGAAAATGACCATATACCAATAATAACCACCGGCCGAAATCGACTTCATTGACTATTTGGAAATCCAATATGGCGACTTCCGGTTTCTGGAAAACAACATATAATGCTTTACGAACTAATTTAATTTTTTGTCATATGACTAACATTTTAAGTTTAGTAAAGCGGGCAATGTATGCAGTTTGCGAGGATGCGAAAATGAACGGGAATAGAAGGTGTGACTTTTAGGCTTAGAAAATTTTTTTCTCGTCCAGACGGGACATATAATGACCGAACACCACCCAATATTGGTATTTCTGGATTCGAAATGATCCCAAGAGACCTTTCATTATACAAGATGCTGTTTAGAAATCCAAGATGGTGACTTCTGGTTTTCAGAAATCTCCATACATCACCCAAAATGGGTATTTCCGTTTTCGAGATGATGTACATAGTCCAAAAATCGACCCCTGACGCCATTTTTCAATTCGAAGTGGCAACTTTCGGTTGTGGGAAGAAGGACAAAAATATTTATTTCGTAGTCAAGGTGATGCCCGGAGAACAAGTCCAGACGCCTTTTTGTAACTCAAGATGGCGATTTCTGGCTACTGGAAACTACCAAATACCACCCAATATTGGTGTTGCACAGAAGCTAAAAATTGACTACAGACGCTATTTTTAAATCTGAACTTGCAACGTTAGGATGCTGGGAAACAGCCACAAGTGATCATTCCGGAATCGATATGATACCCAGAGATTGGAAATCAAATCCAGATGCCATTTTGAAATCTAAGATGGTGATATCCGGTTTCCGCAATATCAAATACCGAATACCAGGCGCCAAATCCAAGATGGTGATTTTCGGTTTCTGGAAAACACCCAAAATGATGGGTGATATTTATAGACATAAACATGTTAATACAAGATAATCCATCATAATTATTGAACGCATCTTCTGTAATCGTTCTCGAATGCAATAATGCAAGCCATGTTACAAACAGCTATATGTTGTTCTACGTCAAATTTGCGTTTTTGGCTTTGAACACAACATTGGAAAATGAATATCTTATTAAAATTAAAATAAGTTATATTTTTACTGATACTATTGATTTAGCTGAGCTTTTTTACTAGGATTTTCTACGCGTATTTTCCAATCAGCGGTTTTTTACAAGGTACGTATACCCCACGTTAAAAACACTGACTGTATAGGCACCAACATTTTTATTTCTTGATTATCTTATTATAACGGAAATAATTGTTTACCACCCAACTTTAACAGTTGAGGTGGTTGTCACAATGAATGAATACTCATTTATTTGCAAAATACACTCTTCAAATTATTTTTAATCGAAATAACCGACTTCAATTCATTCATGTTTGGTATAAGGGTCTTTTTGCACGTGTTGCTTGATTAGAGACTTGGATAATGCTTGAGCTATTCCTAGCCAAAATAATTAACTTAGTATCAGAACATTCCGTAAAGTTTTTAAATTCTTTTCAAATGTTTTTGTTAGGGTTTTGATAAAAATCGGAACATTGTAGAAACATGATTCAGAAAAACAGTTTTTAGGAGAGAATACATAGAGCCTTATAGATATAACATTCGATTGATATGCGGTTGCCATAAACCTAATGGCGCAGCAACGCGGGCCGGGTATCAGCTAGTATTTAAGATAATGGACAATGTTAAAATAGTATCTCTCGAGTAACACCTGAAAAACATATCATTGTTCGCGCATACTTTGACAAAAACTTTTTGATCGTTTGTTCTACCTGCACCTACTAAAATCTGTGATGTGACCTAATCGACACAATATACAGTATGGAGCAAACTTACTGTTATCATTTTGGGAACAGACCGAATCAGTTCGCAGTTTAATTGTCGTTCAGGCCTACAGTAAATAGCATGCGAACGATTGATAAGACGATCGTATAATGACAAAACGAATGCTTCCCTGATTGGGTGAGAAATTTCTAGATGCAATCAATTGTATATTAGACGTGCCATGGTGAATGCGAGCAGATAGGTAGCACGAGACAATCTATTGAGGTAGCAAGCGTCAAATTTAACCCATACAATGTTACCATTCGAATGTTAGTTGGCGAGAAAAGTGATGAAAATTACCACAAAATCTTGTCTATTCAATATTAATGTGCAAATTGCTTGTAAATATTTTCAGTGCACTGTAGGTGGATTGAAAGAGATTTTCGTGGGTCCAGTTTGTTTATGAAAGCTCCGATCGCTGAAGGTGCTATAAACTTCTTGGGAAAGTCCAGCATTTTCAAGATGAAGAACAGAGATATCCAATGCCGTAGCCCAATCTAATCCAAATATAAGCGACAATTTCAAATCAGTCGTTTTACGATTATAAGCGGTTCCTCATTATCATTTAAAAGTGATAAATTGAGTAATTTGCTCATTTTGTTTTCTGCGTTTTGAAGGACAACATCAACGGAAAAATGAAGTGGTGCCTAGCGGTAGTTGTCATTCTGTTCCTGGGAAAATGTTCACTTGGTCAGGTTATCTCCTTGGGACAGTGCCCACAACATCCGGTAGTGCAAAACTTCGATCTTCCGGCTTACGTGGGTAGCTGGTACGAAATGAGTCGATACGAAAGGGATACGCAACGCGGCGCTGAATGCGTTCGCGTGAACTACAGCCTGAATGATGATAATTCGGTGCGTATCGAAAACGAACAGCTGATACCACCAAGCAGTGTATTCGACGTGATTGTTGGCCGATCAGTGTTTTCATTCCCCGATGAAGTCCCGATCCAGGGGAAATTCAATGTAACCTTCGGAGCGATGCGTGAGTAAGAGGATGATAGCTAGTGGTGAAAATGACTAAAACTGTGATTTGCAATTTTTGTAGCTCCGATATTGTCCAATTACTGGGTTTTGGATACTGACTACACCAGTTTCTCATTCATCTGGGGCTGTTATCCAGTTAGTGATACTATTCGTGCTGGTAGGTATTCGATAAATTGGATAATGCGAGCCAAATTGAAAATGCTCATCTTTGACAGAAAACTTTTGGCTGCTATCGAGGACGACTGAAATCCCACAAGCTGCTGAAGCTCGGATTGAGCAACTGATTGATCTCTATTTAGTTCGATCATACATTCGAACGACAAGCCATGATTTGTCCTAGTGAGTACCTTTTTCGAGCATTTTTGGATTATTTTAACCCGCATTATAAAAATTTCAGCTGCCAAAACTAAGCTGAACCTAATGGGTGCCAATTGACGCTAAAAAAGGGGAGTAATGATCCGAAAGAAGATAACATTATCCAAATTCCAGTATTACTTATACACCTGAATAAATATTATTTATTGACTACAGAAAATGTCGCTTAATTTCCTCTGGAATATATTTCCGATTGACCGAGTTTGAAACCCTCGAAAACATTTATTTCAATTGAATTGAGCTCACTTTGCCAGATGCTGTTTTGAAATGAATAGAAAAAAACAAGCAACTCATTCGATATGATTCAGCGACACGCAATTGATGCTGCTCCGAAAGAGCTGAAAATGAAATCTTATCAGTTATAATCGGTAATAGCGGTGTACAGTCAGATGTTTGGTAGTTTCGCATTCGGATTGCCGTTCGAATGAAAGTGAAAGTTGTGTTTTATTTTGCCATTTGATCGATTAGATGTATATTTCTGAATATTTTTAATTATTTTTCTATAGCAATAGACCAAAATTTTGATCTGACTTGTACATCATCAATCTTCTCTCCGGTATACGGAACGAAACGACGACTAACTGTAATTGGTAATGACGTTGTCACCGTCGAGTAGCTATAAAACACGGATTTTCATCATTTGGACCCATTGCTTTCGTGAAAAATAAAGAAATGGCTCTTATTCACTATACTAAAACCTTAGTGTTAGCTTGTCTAATGGTCGGAACTTCAGTGGCTCAGGTTATTTCGCTAGGCGAATGTCCAGTACATCCGGTAGTGCAGAATTTTGATCTGGCAGCTTACTTGGGCCAGTGGTACGAGATTAGCCGTTACGAGCAGGCCTTCGAGCGTGACGGCGAGTGTAGCAGGGCGGCTTACTCTTTGAACGATGACGGATCGGTTCGGGTGGACAACCGAATGCTGGTTCCACCGGAAAGTGAATTTCGGGTCGAAATTGGACAGGCCTTTCTATCATTTCCGAATGAGCAACCTCTTCAGGCTAAGTTGAACGTTAGCTTTTTTGGATTACGTAAGTGAAAATTAAAAAAATAACAGTCATTAAAATTTTATTCCGGTTTCTCGTTACGTAGCCGCGGACAGATCGAATTATTGGGTATTAGATACGGACTATACTACATTCTCGTTTGTGTGGAGTTGTTACCCAGTCAGTGATAACATAAAAGCAGGTACAGGAATTAGAGTTTAACATTGTATATCAAAGTTTCTAGTGTTTGATGTTTTCTGCAGAAAGCTTCTGGCTTCTCTCAAGATCAGTTCCCTTGCCAGAAAGTGTACAGGAACGTGTGGAAGAGTTGACAGATTTGTATCTGGACCGGCGTCAAGTTAGACCCACGCAGCATAATCTGGATTTGTAAGTGAAACTTATTGTTGTATAACATATGCATTCTGATAAGATTGTGTGCTTTCAGTTGTGTAAACTAGAACCATGAGCCTTCTCCATGTTGTGACGGGACTGCTGCGTAGTTGAAGACAACTGTTAAATAAGAAATTTTCAGTAGTTTGAATGTAATTCACTAACGCACGCATCTTGTTTGAATAAAATATTATCATACGAAAAATCTGGTTTCGACTATTTTAGTGGACTAAAATGATTATCACTTTTGCCAATACGAGTTATTTAATTACTCAGCATAATTCTTTTTGTTTCGGTTAATTTGAATGATTTTGAAGTAGAATACTTCTTTTAGGAAGTTCGGCTACAAAGGGATGTGAAATGAAAATCTAAAACCGAAAAAAGTGAAAAATATGTCCAATTTCAAATGCTAATAAATCGGTTAGTATTCGATGGATTTCCTTCGTTCTTGTTGCAATAGATTGGAAAATCTTCTAAGATTCTTCCCAAAAGAAGATAATTGTAATTTTATTATTCACACTATTGTACTATTGAAAATAGTCAAGCCTTGTCAAAACGAAAAATTCGGCCTCTGATTGGTCGTTATATGATTGCTTCCCAAGCACGGTCGACAGAATCATATACCTTGCAATTGAAAACATGCTATTCGGCCTATATAAGAGCCTGTTTTAGCCGAAGCCGCTCATAATAGTTCTATACAGCGACAACAGCTGTCGTCCTTCCTTAGCAGCAGCACTAGCCCTGTGGTTGGTCACCACGTCTCAGGAGCAGCGCGGTTCTCCTCAGCGTGTATCACCAGACTGCCATTATTCCCCCCGTGTTGGGGCAGCATGAAGATTGCCATCAGGAAATCCAATTTTGGAAATCAAAATGCCTTTTCCAAGGCAAATAAACAAGAATTTTGTGTTGGATCCTAGCAATTTAAATCTGTCGCACCCGTCTAATTTACTGAATCTTAATTCCCGCACTGTTAGGGCAGCTCAAAGGTTGCGATCAGCAACCGATTTTTAACCGCAAAATGCCTTTTCAAGGTAAATAAACAAATAATTGAAGGTTAATTATTTTCTGGCATCAACACAAGCAGACATTCTGTGCGGGATGCAATCAAATTCTGTTGTAGTTGTCTAATTTTTACTTCATTGAGTTAACCTCCCCCTCCCCCCCTGTTGGGGTAGCGCAAAGGCTGTGATCAGCATAACCGATTTTGAATAACAAACTGCCCTGTTAGAACGCATTCACAAAAGCAGCTAGTTCGACTATGCAGAGCTTATCAGAGCTTATCAGCATGAATAGAATTTCGTCGTCTCCCAGCTGCCAAGTTGCAACATGATGCAACACGCAACAGCAAGCAAACGAAATCGCTTGATGTTACAAGCCGCAATACACTTAGGGGTAAAATCGTTGCGTGTGTGAGAGCACCATCAGTGTTTATTCGCTGGATACAAAAAATCAAATGCGAATTGTGGAATAATTCGTCTGAAGAACATTAGTAAATGGTGCAACTGAACAGAAAGGCGTGGCCTATTCCGTAGCACCCTTCGGCTATAAAAGAGTTTTTTTGGGAAAACTAACTACATTCATCAGTCGGATGGTGAGCTGGATGGACCGTCCACAACGTTGACAGCAGCGGGCTGCGCCTGTGGCTGCCTTCAAATTGAACAAATCACTTGCCCTGTGGTTGGTCACCACGTCTCAGGCCTCTGCCAGGCTGAACACCAACGCGAGCGATCGGGCGAGATTTTTGCGGTGCATCAGCCGGCACTTCCTCTAATGGAAAAGTTGGATCATTTTGTTCAGAAGAATATTACTGTCGGTAATATTACAGAGATGCGATTGCATTATATCCGATATGGAATTGAACAATTGTTCTTTTGAGGACAAACAAAACACTCAATTTGAAGAGTTAATAGTTTTGGGTACCTGTAGCAGTATGGTAACAGCCTCAGCGGTAGGTGCAGCCGGTACTTCCCTAAGGCCGATGTTATAAGGAAATGAATGGAAGCGGCACGGAGAAACAGTTCGGGTGTTCTTAAACGCGTCATTTTTCGTTGTTGATATTATTCCCCACATGAAACGATGCGCTTTCATGCGATAGCGGTGGTATTAGCGGTAGATTCATTTGCCAATACTTACTCCAGTAAAGCCGTGTCTAATTTTCATTGTGAAAACATCTTTCTATTGTGTTGGCCGTGCGCATTAGGCCTCTGCCAGGCTGAGCGCGAAAAGCGGCGCGAACCGATTCGCCCGGTTGTAGGTTAATGTACAGCCGTAAGTAGAGCTGTGTAAAAGTATTCTACTTCAATCTTGCGGTCGTGGCTTCGCACACAACCCTCCTGTGATTTTTTTTATTCAATCCCCATTTAATCTTGAGTGGCATTTTGAATATTCGTGAAATGGAAAATTTTCGGGTTTGATTCAAAATTTTTGAAAGTTCGTAAAAACCTCAAAACGTTTCCCGCAAACAGGTTGGTACGGTTTTTATATGTTTCAAGTATGCAGAGCATTGATATATCCACTACTATTTAAAATGGGGTATTTTTTTTATCTAGGCACCCGCTTCGTACATTGAATTTTTATACGTTAGGTATATGCAAAACTCTCGGCAATTTACGCCTTCTGTTAAACAAACAGAGCTCATGCAATACTCAACTAAATAATAGCAATTTGTCTTCACATGACTCTCCCCTTTTTGCGAGGATGGGTTTTCATACTGGGTCAAACATAAAAAACTCGTTAAGACTTTTCAAACTGTTAACCCTTTAACGGGCTAAGGCAAAAGAAATGTGATTAAATTTTATTGTTTATTTCTGATCACTGATCATAGCTCGTAATTATGAAGCAGAAAAAAACGAAAGTTATTGGTGGCAATATAGTTGTCACTGCCTTATAAAGGGTTAACGAAAATCTCTCATTACATAACACAACTCAACCCTACCTGATACATTGTCAACAGATAAATTTTTGTTGTTAATTCTGAATCAGCCGTTTTACGATTACAAACCATCTGAATGGGTTCGTTTTGAAAGGAATAAACGATGCTGTGCTGAATGCGTTTATTAAGATATTTTGATAAGAAATAAGAAACAGTCCCTAGTTCCAGTATTATTTTCATATAAGGATTATTTATTGACGACAGGAAATGTCGTTGATAGCCCAAGAACACAATACTGATTGACCAAATTGAAAGTTACCGATAACGGCTATCTAAATTGAATTGGCCGGTATACCAGATGCTTTTTCTTAAAAATAGAAAATAAAAACAAGCAACTCATTCGGTATGATTCAGGGACACGCAATCAATGCTATATCGAAAGTGCTGAAATTAAAATCTTATCGGTCATAATCGGTAATAGCGGTGTACACAGTCTGTAGTTGATTTGTTAGTTTCACATTTAGGATTTTCTTAACTGTTGATCGAAGATATCGAACGTATATTTCTGATTTACTCCTAATTATTTTTTTCAATATAAAGATCAATATTTGATCTGATTTCAACCTAATTTTCCTCCCTTCCGGAACACGGAACGAAACGACGACTAACTGTATTTGATGATGGAGTTGTCAGCGTCTATCAGGTATAAAACATGCATTTTCATCACGCTTCGAAAACATTCGGACTCATCGCTTCCGTGAAAAATCGAAAAAATGGCCCTTAAAACCTTGGTTCTAGTGTGCCTAATGGTCGGAACTTCAGTGGCTCAGGTTATTTCACTAGGCGACTGTCCAGTACACCCGGTAGTGCAGAACTTTGATGTGGCAGCTTACTTGGGCCAATGGTACGAGATTAGTCGCTATGAGCAGACTTTCGAGCGTGGTGGTGAGTGCAGCAGAGCCGCGTACTCTTTGAACGATGACAGATCGGTTCGGGTAGACAACCGAATGATAGTTCCACCGGAAAGCGAATTTCGAGTGGAAATTGGACAAGCCGTTTTATCGTTCCCGGACGAGGAACCTCTTCAGGCCATGCTGAACGTTAGCTTTTTTGGATTACGTAAGTTTAAACTATAAATTTTACTATCTTTAGAAAAATATTTATTCTGGTTTTTCGTTACGCAGCCACCGACAGATCAAATTATTGGGTCTTGGATACGGACTATACTACATTCTCGTTTGTGTGGAGTTGTTTCCCAGTCAGTGATAACATAAAAGCAGGTGCAGGACTATGAGCTTAACAATGTATAGCGAAGTTTCTAGTATTTGTTTTTTTTTTCTCCAGAAAGCTTCTGGTTGCTCTCGAGATCAGTTCCCTTACCGGAAAGTGTACAGGAACGCGTGGAAGAGTTAACAGATTTGTATCTGGATCGGCGTCATGTTAGATCCACGCTGCAGGATTTAGAATTGTAAGTGAAATTTATTGTTGTGTAGCAAATGTGTTTTAATCAGATCGTGTGCTTCCAGTTGTGTCGATTAGGATCAAAAACCTTAGCCACATTGTGATGGGACTACTACTTAGTGTTTCTTAAACACGAATTTGAAGACAACTGTAAGTGTAGTAATTTTCACAAGTTTGAATATAATTCACTAACTCACACATCTTGTTTGAATCAAATACTATCGTCCGAAAGTTCTGGTAAACATTTACTTTAAAAGATTATTTGGTTATTCGTAAATTTGATAAAAATAGTAAGTTAGAGTCATGAATTTTAAGAATAGGCTCCGAAAAATTTTTATGGTACCATGGAACGGGGTGAAATTGATAAATTTTTATAACAATTTCCAATTAACTAGCTTCATGTACATTTTTCCCGAAATAGTACAAGTACTGGCATGTGCTCCAGTAAACCTCTATGGCTATTGGAAAATTTCTATCGTCTACTTCATGAAATAAATTCGATAATTCTATAAGGTACTATGACGTAAATTGGGGTGAAATTGATCACCATTGAAATCCATACATTCTTTTGGCAATGTGCTTCTTTTCGATAAGCTAAAGATAAATGATGATTCCTGTACTGAAAAATATCATTTACAGCTAGTTTGGAAACGAAAATAACGATATTTCAGGTTGAAATTTGTTTACTTTGGTTCACGGGCTGCTTGTTGCTAAATTTGCTCTTATTTGATCGTCGTTAGACCGATTTCTATTCGGTTTGTTGCAAAAAGTCAAAAACTAGCTCTGAAATTAAAAGCTTTGTGGTTTCCTGCGAATTCATCAGTATTTCTTTAATGGTATGGAATGATCAGTGTTGAAAATTACATTTTTTCAACTTTTATTAAACTATTCTCACTTCTCCAAATTTAACGTAATTAACCCTCAGTTAGGATTACTTTAAGTAAATTCAATACTTTTTTTTGTTATTTGGAAACCTGTTTGATAAAATTTGATTGAGTTTTGATTGAGTTAGAAGAATTTTTCGAAAATATGAAAAATTGCACCGGGTATGCAAGGGTTAACTTTGGCAGGTATGTGAATCATGCAAAAGTTGCGTTTAAGGACACGTTAGCATTGCCTAGAGGTGTAAGAGCAATATCCTTTGATTAGTATTTTTTATCACGAATTTTCAGTCCATTTCACCCCATTCCACGGTATATGTTTGACTGTTTGCAGTGAAATTTTGAATAATATAAATGCACAGATTTTTGCTCATACAAAATATTTCTTGCAAACATAAATCTTTAGACTGCAGTGCTCAATTCAATTTATATTCAATGCCCACAAATATTCATTTCAATATCCACAATAGTATTATATGTAGCAACAATAGTAAAGTTTGAAAGGTTCTGTATTTCACACTTTTAATCTGTTTTATTGACAGATTCTTAACATTTTTGGTCAATTGTTGGTGTTTAGTACCAATCGGCATTTAAAAATAATCGTCGTTTCAGTATACTGACGCGTAGGGTTTCTTTTGACACTTTTTCCATGTTTTTTTACGTGGGACTACGTCTTTGTTTACTAAAATGCATCCCAGCATTCTGTAAAATTGGAAATGAAACTGGCAAATGTTGCGTCAGATTTCAAACGTTAATAACAGCATAACTACATGATGGATAACAATAACCAATATGTTGTTGGATAGATATAATGTAAAACAATTTTGTAATATGCTAGTTATCACTCTAATTTAATTGCTAAGCGGTAAAATTGATAAAAAGTTCCAATAACAAATTTACGCGAATAATGAACCAATTACTTGCGAGCATTCCTAGCACAGACGACGTAAATTGACACCATCCTGTGATATTCGTGTACCAATATCGAAATATAAATTGGCAGAGTCTCCCCGTCCCAATAGGTCAATTTATTTTTGCTTCCATGAGCATAGACTAATATAATGTCTCGAAGGTAAAAGTTTGCCGAAAAGTTTGAAACAATTCCCATTCTTTAACAATTTTTAAACCTGCTTTCAGAACCTAATTAAAACTGATGTCTTGAAAGAAAACATACCGGTAAAGCAACAGTACCAGCGGAGTAAAGAGACGCAGGTCTCTCGTTGTCTATGATTGCAGCGGTACTATTCTGTTCGTACATTTCAGCGGTACACTTCTATTCGTACTGCAGCGGTTCTATTCGTATTGCAGTGGTACACTTTTGTTCGTACATTTCTATTTGTGTGCAATCCAGAAAAAACTGCAATGCTGCTGTAGATGGTGATTGAAAGTTTGTCTCATAAATATGATTACCATAAATTACTCAACAAGAATTGTTGATTTTTGCAATGGATATTTATTTAATTTTATTTTCGATATTCACTAAATAATCGTGACCGGATAGTATCGAAAGAGTAAATTCTCAAAAATACACATTTATCGATGAGTAAAAGCCTGTGAATTCTTGTGAATTTTTTTTTATTACTAAGATTCATTCAGAATTTCAGAAAAATTTTTACATTTCAGAATTGTTAGATGATATAATAATATTCTAAGCCTTACCATTATAAACGTTGTAGGCAAATGAAAAAAATTGTCAAGCAAAAAAAATAAATGGAATTGTTGATTGCTACGATTTTTTGCTGGAACTCGTTAATAATTTTGTTTAAAATATCTTCCTATGTTTGCCAATTAATGAACCTACGTTACCATAATGAATGGTTTTGTCTTATTTAACTCTGATTAAATCAAATCTATAATATAGATCTTACTTTCAATATAATATGGAAGCCCTTACCATATTATATTGAAAGTAAGATCCATATTATAGATTTGATTCAATCGAAGTTAAATAAGACAAAACCATTCATTATGGTAAGGTAAGTATTATTGGATTCGGTTTTTGAGGGTATAGATTTAATTCTGACTTTGACACATGACGAGAAATTCTTGGTGATTCTTCAACAAGCACGATATGCTTGTGCCTTCTCAAATACATGTTGTTTGCACAAAAAATATTATAGGCAGAAAATCTACAGATATAAACGGTATTCTTTCGAGTGTTGTTGAATATATTTCAAATATTGATTTCCAGGGGGGGGCCGAAAATAAAAATACGTACAGTCACTGAGCAAACACATTGATTCTGTCAGCAGACGCTGTATATTTTGTAACAAAAAAAACCCTAATTACAGTGTTTAGTCCCACGTCACCATTCCATACAACCCTAAGGCAGTATACCTTGTAGTATTTCACTTTATGTTATTGTGGCTCCTATCATAATAAAGCAAAGCAAAGCCTTGGTGCTACATTCCGTATCGAAATTCGACCTTATGTTTTACTATACACAGACTTCGCAGCCGACTGTTAAATGTTCAGAACAATTGCGGGGCTAGCGCTACGATCCTACTGACACTAACAGTCTCTCCCGAGCCGGGACTCGAACATACGACGACTGGCTTGTGTTTCTTTTCGATTGCCCGGCGTCACTCTCTTTTACAGGGTCGGCAAAAAGCGCTCAAGGAGACTTACCTTCCTATGTAGCTTTAAATCCATCACTACCTGCAAACCAAATTTTCGGCTCACGCAAATAAGCAAAGAACTAAATTTTACGGCAACTCAGGTAATTTATTAGGGAAAAGCAAATTTTGTAAATTTATACAAGTTGGATCATGGCCTTCTGGCTCAATTTATTGGAAAGAAATCTTAAATTTCTATGACTCACTGCTGTCCGACAACACCGTCGCCTGTAGCCGCCACCGCTGAATTTTCTGCTCGCACCGCTCCTTGTTGAATCACGCCGGCTCGCTGGCCGGCCGTTGCTGCTACTCGTTATTCACCGGGGTAGTGGATGTCGCTGGAACGTGCTCGGCCACCCTTGGCACGAGAATTTCGCCCTATAACCGTAGGTTAACAAACGGTCAGGCTTCGACGTGAGAACTCAATCGGGGCCGGTCTAATATGACCCGGCACGTGTACTCAGCCGTATGGTGACGAACGGCTTGGAACAAAGGCACTCGCGCACTGTCCACCGAGGGATCGTAGGAGTTGCGTGGTCTGATTGGGGCCGTTTTGCTGTGGCCTGACACTTGTTTAGCCGTATATTTACGAACGGTTGACTTCACTGGGACACTCGCGCACCGGGGACGAGGGTAGTTTTAGCGTTCACGTCCGGCAGTCCCACTTAACTTCTTCGTACTCGTCTCGGCATGGGGTGAACCGGGTTGGAATACGGACCGGGCCCCAGATAACAACGGCGTCACTTTAAAATGCTGACACCTATCGATTATTCGGGTCGCGCGAAAGGAATTAACTGTCGATAGTGGTAACTTGTCCCAGGAACTGATCCCGCGTGCTGGTTCAACAGTGCCTTTTATACCCGCCTCAAAACGCAGTCTGCTGGCGTTACTCTCCCGATCCGCAGTCGGACCAATCGTAAGACAGCACGTCGTCACTCCTCGATGTATGCTTCCTTTTCGAACGCATAGTTGGTTGGTGTACGTCTTGACTGCCGGCATTTCCGTACAAACAGCAGAGTCTCCTCACATCTCTCTACGCATACCAGATTCAACCCTACCTAACTCCAGTTTGACGTACGAAGATGTAATTGGTCTCCATTTGGTAGCACATCGGGTCTTTTTGCTACGCTGCCCATATTTTGATTTATAGTTCTTTTTTCAAATCTGGCGTGGCAACCGATTACATCCCGCTACGCCGTGTCTACTCATATGTTGCCAGTTAACTAAGTCTGGTATCACAGACTAACAGACGTAACACTGGAACCTAGCTCCATCGTCACAAAAAACGTTCATTTCAAATTTTCAATCGAATAACAGTCATCGCGCGACAACGTCGTCTGGGGCGCTGTCATGCAATCTCATACATATTTTGTAGTTCCCCATTTGACGCATGCAGTAACGCTGGCGCTGATGTCGAAATACATGACGCAGCGCGAACACGACAGCAGATGGTGCTAGTGTTACTAACGTAAAGTACTGGAATCATCCAAACGATGATTTTATTGAAAGTTTGTTCGACGTGTTATGTCTGTTAGTCTGTGCTGGTATGCTTCATTGTTTGCTAGTAATTTTATATAATGCTAGACGGTTATTTGCGTGAATAATAACTTTTAACCGCAGAGTTGATCTCTCTTTAGATCTAATATAGCAAATCTCCAACCGAAACTTTGGAATTTGGGTTGTAACTTTTCTAAAGGTTACACTTGTTAGGCAAGCATCGCACCTCGAGGCTAGCTGGGGATTTATCTCCTATTATAATAAACGGAACTTAATAATTACTACTAATAACGAACGCGAATATGCATGCAACAGTCATGAATTATTTCAGTTGAATTCGTTAAGAAATAAAAAAACGTTCATATAACGATTAAAAAGTTGTTCGTTGGTTCACACGAACGAGTGATTTTAGAAAACAGCACATCAAAAATGGTGCAAAATTATTTTTTATCAACATTTGGAAAATGAAGTACAAGTTTACAGTGTCTTTTAGTCATTCCATGCCACTTCGCAAATCGATCCTGATCGACTGTTTTCAACCTCGCTGAAACAGTTTCTTCTTTTTGATTATAAGGTCATCTTATGATATCAGCTGTTCATGTTGACCCACGACTGCTGTTTCAAAAGGACCTATTTGAAATGGTGAATGATAGACACAAATTTCTATATCAGAGAAACGGCTTGTTTGATTGAAATGGTGTCTTCAGCGAAGTTTTAGGTAATAAAATTGCTGTTCTAGAAAAAATACGTACACTGTACAAATTTTTTTCCTTGCCAAATTTACCAAATTGTCACATTGAGCAGAGATAGGTTTCGCTATAAAACTTGCGCCTGAGGCAGCGCACGCTACTTTTAAAATTTTATTTTTTAAAAAAGATCCATTTTGAGATATTGAATATTTTGTGACAACTTGGAAAATTTGGCACAGGATAATTTTTTTACAGTGTACAGTCATCCCAGTATTATGGGTCAGTCTACACTTTGTATTGGTTTCTAACATATTTAAATAACTTTAAATAGTCAAATATAGCTTCAGTGAACGTAAACAACGTTTACCAAACTCAAAGTTGACTATCACAAGTTATTGACATAGGTTAGAAACCAATTCGAAGTGTATTGGCCCATAATACTGGTTGGCCCATAATACTGGGATGACTGTACAGATTTTTCCTAGAACCGCATTTTTATTCCCTACAACTTTTCTTGAGACACCATTTCAATCAAACAAGCCGTTTTCCTGATATAGAAATTTTTATCTATCAGCCACCATTTTGGATAGGCCTTTTTGAAGCAGCAATCGCGAGTCAACGTTAACAGCGGATATCATAAAATGATGATACATATTATCAAAAAGAAACAACTGTGAAAAGTTTCAGCGAAATCGGAAATGACATGCTAAAAATATTTTTTTACCTATTTTCCATGGAATGCCTCTTTTGCTAAAAGCCAGGGCCGGATTTAGACTGTCACATTTTTTGTTTATTTTGGCTATGCTTGATTTTTTTTTTTTAATTTCGAGGCTTTGTAAACTAGTAGAAATTACCTAAGATCGATATCGTGTTTCAAATGTGAAGTGTAGAGATCGCTGCATTAAGTTTCGACCGTTACAGCGTCTTTACAGCACATGTTTACTCACAATTTCCCTTTGTTTAGGCGATCAGTCGTTCTCGTTATGTACGTTCTTTGTTTGAGTTTCCCATACTTTTTAACAGTGAGTTATATTCAAAAGTACTTAAATATGAGTGACAAGGCCAGTGGCCACAAAGACAGTAGAAGAAGAGGTACCAGAACAACCCGGAGTAAAATTTGTAACCGACACCCAATGCACAATGCTTGAGGATGTTTTCAAGGCAATACAACCCATTTGTAACCCATGTCGGCTCCGACAACCGTCTGTCCCGCTGCTTGGGTGCGTAATAGTAACGAGACGTTCAATGCTGTAGTGTGGACAATTGCTCCAAAAACGATTTCTAGCGGTATCACTATAGTTGATAATGCGACTGATGTGGCCGTTATTACCTTCAACGGAGGCTTGTCAGGTCTGTTTGCCGTTTACGATGCTCTTGGGTTAACCGTTGGACCGAACATGTACGAGTTTTGCGTGGGATCAGACGCCAACCGCGTCAAAGTCGCTGAGCATCGCATGTCTGATATCGTGAAAGAGGGTAGGCACAGCCTTACATCAGATAAAAAAGGAAGAAGAGAAAATAAAGCCCAGGAAGGACAACTTTACGGCGCAGGGATAGCTGACTGAAGGTACAAAAAATATTAGGGGTTTTATTATTGAGATTGTTCAGATTTATAGCATTTTGAAACTTCAAACACGTTTTTCTCAAAATCATGTTTTCAAAATCGGCGAACAGTAGAACTGAAAAAGTTTACATCCGATTGACTTGAAATTTTAACTGTAGCTTCTTCATTAGATTATCTAGTGAAGTACACACGATTTCAGTAATTGAATAACAAAAACAAAAGTTATAAATAATTTAATTCGATTTTGTTTGTCGAAAAGAAATTTTTGTTCCCAAACCGTTGCGATTTTGCGAAGAAAAATTCTAAAAATATAATTATGTGTACTTCACTAGCGATGCTTATGTAGATAATGAAAAAAAAAATTGTTTTGGTTATAGGTGGAGTTGGGTACGACTCCTACTGCTCGCCGCGGAAGAACTTCAAAAAAAGCGGTTTACGGTAATCGCTGCACAGCCGCCATTTTGTAGAAAAAGTAGCAATTTTTTTTCCATTCTCCAAGAACGTCTTTGCAGTGGTTTTCTTCGGCAGTTTTTCTGCAGCAATCTTATGCAAAAGGGGGCCGAAGATAACCACTGACGAAGAAAAGCCTTGTTTTTTTGAGCATTTGATGGATATTACCCCTTAAGAGAAAGGCAATATCACATCGCTGCACAGTATTTTATTTTGCTTATTTCGTGCTCTAAATTAATAGTGTCCTCACATTTGATTTTAATGATGCATTTCATTTGAAAAAGTTTCTATGTATATTATTGCGCTTCTTTTAAAAAGGACGATTTATTGATTAATCTACCTAGCAGTGATATGAAGAAATCTTATTTTAGGAACGGTGAGATAGACAGCCAGAGTCTTCAGAAAAGTTTAAGCAGATGCTTTTGCTAGCAACTTTGTCGAAAATGTCAGATTTCTATCTCTTATATTCAAAAAGATATAAATAGTTTTATGTTATAATTACTCAAATCCCCATTCTGCTCATATTTTTTCCAAGATTTTGTAAACATTCTATATTTTCTGTATAGTTATTAGCCATACATAAATACGTGTACAATCATACCTTGATGTAAGGCAACTTAATTCTTTTTTTTTCGTTACGTTTTATCGAGTTACGTTATATCGAAGCACGAAGAAAATTTTTTTTTCATTGTGGCAAAATTTTTTATGGCTACTTAAAAGTGCACAAAACCTTATATCCCTTCACTTAGAAGTATATATTAACCTGTTCTGTGCCCCTTTAAGACAATTTTCGTAGACAAACATAACCAGTAACAAACATTAAAACAAAATGTCAATTTTACCCCATTTTACGGTACTATTTGATCCCAAAACTTCTTAAAAACATTCTTTCGGAACATTATACACCCCAAAAACAATTGTTGTACTTTAATTTTAAAATATTTGAAAAAATAACGTTATATCGAGGCAGCCTTTCATCGAGGTTTGAAAGGGCTGGATATTTTACCTCGCTGTAGTTGAAAATAAAAAAAAAATATTTACCAATCGGTTGTTCAAGGGTTAATCAAATTATCTGATATTCTGAAAGGACACCTGATCCACTTCCGGAAAAAAAACAGTTGTCTGATAAAGTCTTTTCAATTCGTATTATTTAAATAACTTTGTTGTTTCTAAAGATAGCGTTTTACAATCTTCAGCAGTAATATAAGTCCAAAAAAATCCACAGTTTTGTACAAGGATAGAAAAAAGTAAAAACAAGTTATGATGCAAAATGTGAATTGGTCGGAGTTACACACATGACGTCATTTCAAGTGAGACAACAACAGGTTCATTATATTTTCTTCGTTGTCTTTTTTATTGTTTATTTAAAATTTCCTTGGCAGAGTTTGTGAATTTTCTTAAATTCTGGAAATCACCAAAAACCGGAGAGCGTGAATGCCGGCTGGTACACCCGACCGCGGTCATTTCTTTCTAGGACCACATCTGCTACAGTGGCGGCGACGGGGCGTCGGTTTCGTGCTACTAGGATACCAAGTTAAGCGTGTCATTAGGTGAAGGCCCATTGTTTACCGTCTATGTGTATTAGAAGCGTCGACAAACGATAAAACCAACGACGTAAATGAGAAGTTCTGCGAGCTCCTTGAGAAAACGTATGGAGACTATGGTGGTCGGTATTACGGAGTTTTCAAAAAACCGGTATTTCGGTATTCATAAAAAAGAAAACCGGTAAAACCGGTAAAAACCGGTATTTTTATTTTTTCGGATTATTACAAATCAGGGGCGATTTGTGGCTTTCAAACCTACTGGTTCAACTACAAATTCTGAAAACTATAGTTTTGGGAAGTATTAAAAATCATATTCGCGAAAAAACGTAAGGAGTTCTCTTAGTACTATTTAAAAATAAAACTAACACCAATAATATATGAATATAAATTTGAGTTTGATTTTTTTTGTCTAGCGTCTCCGCGTGTAATGCACGGGTTACATCGCTGTATATAATTATGCATTTATCAAACGAACCTCGTTGAATGAATCCAGTAACCTTAAGCGTAGAGTAACAGAACACAATTTCGACAAAAACTCATAATAAAACACATGTAGATTTTTATTTCAATTTCGTTCAGATCGCAAAGCTTAGTTTTCAACGTTGCTTCTGTTTTAATGTTTTTATTATATACACCGTCAAGTAATCTGTAACGCCTACCTAAGTGGGTATCATTCATTTGTCTCACAATGATTTGGGAATATTGTGACTGATTTTTTTTTTATTTTAGGAAAAATACCGAAAATACCGGTTTTTTCGCCACTCTAATACCGGTATTTCGGTATTGAAATAGTAGAAGGGTGGTAACCAAGACACGACCGCATAGTTGACGTAGGACCACAATAATTTTATAATTTTATTTAGAAGCTATGTTTGATTTGAGCTCGTTTTACTTTTGTAGTTTGCTTGATTTGTTTTAATCAATTTAAGCTCAACATCTTCCAAAAGGAAGGTGTTTTGGTTCCGGTGGTAATATCAAGTATCTAGGTCGTCAGCCCAAATTCATCAAGCGACACCTCAAACGACTTGGAACTAAAACTAGTTCATTGGTGGCCATTTCTACTTTTAAGGTCGTCTTTGACCATTTAAAAAGTCAAAAAAGTCATGAAAAAAACCGTTCATTATTGGCATGGTTCGATTTTGGCAACAGAAAAAATTCTGAGGTGTTGCCAAAATCGAACGGGGTCTGTATTTTGATTATTTCTTTGCAGCACTCTATCTTAGAAGAAAAAATATTCTCTTTAACATTCACAATGGTCCAGAAACCAAATTTAGGAGAAAATTTGGGTCTAGAGCTCTATAGCGATGTTTTAGAAAAAAACTTTATTTTACAAAGTTACTTAAAATTATTGGAGCTATAAAATTGTAAAACAAGGTTTTCTATCTACAAAAGTAAAAAAGTTAGATACTTGATTTTCCCCTAAATTTGGTTTCTGGACCATTGACCTTTCATTCTAATACAGCGAATTTTCTTTAATGCGCGAAAAGGCAACCTTCTATAAAATATTTAATTGAGTACGATTTAGTAGAAATTAAACTTCCTTCTATATCTATTTGTCTTGTTGAAGTTGGCTCACTCACTGAAACTTTTATTCAATTTTCACTGTTTAACAATGAAGTGATAATGAAAATTTAAGAATCACAAAATTGTCCATCATTTTATCAATCCAACGACATATCGATTATTGTGGTCCATCATGTGGTTACATCAGTATAAATCTTGGTCTGTGGTTACATCAGTAAGAAATCTTTCATTCCGTCGTTACATCTTGGTTTTAGTTTTCGCGGAATGTATCTCGGTATAGTGCGGTTAGACGTAGTCCTACGTCAAAAAATATCGGTTTTACCGGCTTTTGTTTCACCGGTAAACCACCCTAATGGAGACTTTATAAAGATTGGCGATGGGAATACGAATGCACTGGATGAGATGCGAGGAATTATTTCGCCCCTATTTTGCACTTCGAAACATTCGGAAGCACACCTGGAGACACTCCAATGCAGAGGCCTGCTCCCAGGTCGATCATTTACTGATCAACAGTCGGCACTTTTCAGACGTCATCGACGTCTTTTCGGGTCAATTCAGACTACTATCTCATAATAAGCCAGATTCGCGCCCGGTTATCCAACGTATTCGAACCAAAATCGGAGAGGAAGAAACGTGAACCAGCTTAAGTGGACCTGAACGTGCAATGCACACTTGGCCAGAAATGGAATCTAGCGGAACGAAATTAATAGCGCTCTCAGGGTTTGACCAATCGGTTTCCAGTCTACTACAAAATTTCTTGGTATAGTTAGGGCTTCATTTTGGATGTTTGAATTAGTTCCGAATTTAGCCGCAAAGGTGGCGTTGCGATGCCTTCCCTTACACGCTAGAGCTTTGCGTTATTCGACAAAGTTGTAGATCTCTAAATTCCATGAAACTTTACAGAATATACAAAATTTCTAACTCTTCAAGTTTCAGAGATCTACGAGTTTTTATAAATTTTGTCTGAATTTCACGTTTTATTGTGATAATTTTATGAGTTCACTCGAATTTATTTCTTACAAATTTTTTCTCGATAGAAATTGAATAAATACGTCGTTTTCGTCCGAGTGCAGAAGTTTTTGATGTACTTAAGTGAAAATATTACACAAAATTTTAAAAAAATACATAATTTTGTGAAGTAGATATCTCAGCGGGTAGCAAGTATTAGCAAACCATGGTTTTTTTTTAAAATTGTCCGTCAAAAAATCTTCATTTTCTGAAATTTTGAAAGAGGTGTTTTTTGATGTTTTTGTGATATTTCAGTTTGAATATAACCATAGGTTTCATGTAAAAATACAATTGCTATGTATTTATTGCATGGAATACACCGTCCAGTACTTTGATATTCTACCCAACCTATGTGCAGTCTTCAGCAAAGTTTCTCAGTGTAATAAGAACTTCAACTTGACGCTCAGTTTAGTTCGCGATTTGGCTGCAGAGATGGCGCTTCGACACCAACTTTTTATTGTTACACGCTAGAGCTCTGCAGTTTTCGACAAAGTTTTAGATTATAAAATTTCATGAAACTTCGTCAAATCACCAAAGAATATGCAATTTTCTGAATCAGCATATGTTTTCGGTTTAAGTAGACGTCGAGTTTTCATTAGTAAAGCTAGGCTTATTGAGAGTAGATCCGTTGCTATTGGATTTGACTACGAAACAAACAAAGTAACCTGACACCATAACAGTAAAGTAATGCAAGTGGAATGCTCGTACTTCAGATTTGACGCCTTTCATTACATTTTGCGTAGTATGTTTTGTGCACTTTTTGGGTACTGTCTGATCAATTTTTTTAACTCTACAGTGTCTTGCGATATTGTCCTACCTTTCTTCTTTAGTATGCACTTTACAATGAAATTATTATCGGATTTCTAAGTAGATTTGGTGTGATGAGCCGATACAAAATTGACCAAAATAAAGAACAAATACAATGCATTCTATACAGCTGGCGAAAGAAGCAATCTCTTTCTAGGGCCGTCGATCAAATAAATTTAAAAAAAAATATTATTTTTTTCAAGAATGTAATCCACAACTTTCCTATCCGATTCACGGTTGCACAAACTAGGTTCGAAAACAAATGTTTGAACGAAAATTACCATTTCCAAATTTTTATCTTTACTCAAGCTTATGATGTGTCTTGAAAATGCACTTTTCATTTTTGAAATGAACCGTGTGAAATTTGGATGGCTTTCGGGTCGATACCAAATAATATGCCAACGAATGATATGACGGCTGATTGGGCGAGAAATTGCTAGATACAATCAACTGTTTAAGAGACGTGCCATGTTGAATGCGAGCAGATAGGCAGCACGAGACAACCGATAGACGAAACAGACGTCAAGTTTAACTACTATTCGAATGTCAGTTGGCTAGGAAAGCAATGGAAAATACCACAAAATTTTTCTGAATATATTTACTCTCAACTCACTTCCTGTGTATCGTTTTTTGATAATAGTTTCCAACAGGAAAATCTGTTTTTATCAAGAACTATCATTCTACACGCTGCTTTATTTTAACTCTAATTTGATTAGGATCTACTCAGTTTGGTATTCTTATGCAAAATGTCAAAAAGTGAGTTATCGGGTACTGGATAATTGAGTAACATTTACCCAAATTTTCATAATTACCATGTTTACTCAGTTTTGAGTTATTATCCATGATGTTTACTCACCCCTGAGTATATGTTTATGTCAAAAGTTTTCAACAGCGATATTATCTGTTTCCGAAGAACATTTGGTGTCGCTTTATATTCGTTTGCTAGCAGTAAGTATTTGATCTTTCATCAAATCAATAATTTCCTAATCAATTACATTACAAACAACATGTAACAATATTCCATAACAATTTCAGCCCAACATCATCATTGCAGAGGATTTGAAAACATAAAAAACAGCTCTTCAAAATGAACAACCGCATGTTGTGTGTCCTGCGATGCCGTTTTAGGTCGGGCTTTTATTCGTGATAATGAACGGAAACAGTTGTATGTATTTGTATTATAATGTTTCGATAAAAAAAAATCTATGATTTTGATTGTTCTGAATTTATTTTATTTATTGAGTCAGATTTACAAAAACCAGAAATCATCAAATTTCCAAATTTGGGCAAACTGGGTAACTTGTACTCATTTTCGTTAATTCCTGGTTTGCATAAACAGAGTAGATTCTAATCAGTTTTTGACGTATGACGCCCTTACTCAGAAGTGAGCAACCGTAAAAGTACTCAAATTAGGGTATCTCCACTTTTTTCAAAAATGGGTCATATCTAACTCACTTTAGAGTAACGAATAATGAGCGTGTATTTAAACGAAACGAATATGCAATTTGAGCATTGATTGAAGTGGCTTGTTGATGAGTTGTTATGATAAATAATGAAACTTTCTTATGTAGACAGTTTCAAGGTTAAAACTGCTCGCAAAAATTTTCCACGCACTGTAGGGGAATTGAAACCGAATTGTGTATGTCTGGTTTGTTTTCAAAAGGTTCGATAGCTACAGGTGCTATAAACATTTTGGAAAAGCCCGCACTTTTCGAGCTGCAGAACAGCGATATCTCATGACGTAGCCCAGACTGATCCCACCCGATATATATATGGCAACAGACAAATTTTTGTCTTTAATTCCGAATCAGCCGTTATACGATTACAAGCACCCGAACCCGCTAATGGTTCATCATTTTTATATAAGAGTGTTAAATTTAGTATTTTGTTCTATTCATTTTCTGCTATTTGAACAATAACATCAACGGCAAACTGAAGTGGTGTTTGGCGGTGATTGTCATTCTATTTTTGGGAAAATGTTCGGTTGGTCAGATTATCTCCCTGGGACAGTGCCCGGAGCATCCGGTAGTGCAAAACTTTGATCCTTCAGCTTGTGCTGGTTACTGGTTCGAAATGAGTCGTTATGAAAGGCATACACAACGCGGTGCGGAATGCGTACGCGTGAATTACACTCTGACCGATGCAGTTTCGTTACATGTCGAAAACCAGCAGTTGATACCACCGAGCGGTGTATTCGATCTGATTGTTGGTCGATCAGTGATTTCATTCCCAGAAGAAGATACGATACAGGCAATAATGAACGTCAGCTATGGAGCAATGCGTAAGCTAGAGATGATAAAAAAATCAATAAATTAATTACGTGATGAACTCCTGTATTTCTGTAGCTTCAATATCGTCTTATTATTGGGTTTTGGATACTGACTACATCAATTTCTCATTCATCTGAGGCTGTTTTGCAGTAAGCGATACTATTCGTGGAGGTGAGTATTGAACGAGCTGGATAAAGTATTGGCTTCAAATTCTCATCTCCTACAGAAAACTTCTGGTTACTTTCGAGAACGACTGAAATCCCACAAGCCGTTGAAGCTCGGATTGAAGAATTGATCGATCGCTTTTTAGTTCGAGAACACATACGAACGACAAGGCATGATTTGTACTACACGCAAAACTTTTCCTTATTACCTTAGAAGCAATAGCGCAAAATTGCTTTTTAGGTAACAAACCTATTACTTAAAAGGCAATAAAATTCTTCCCCAGTCAAGTAACAACACATACTGTCATATATTTAGCACGTGTTACGGGAGTACGACTATCTAATAATGGTCGTTTCAACCACATGCAAGATTTTTTCTGTCAAAAACTGCTCCCTTTCCATCTCAAGTAAAAAAAAATCACACACCGTCGCATATGTTGCACATGTTACAAGTTTCCTCAATCTCCAATTCATCCGGTGAGCGTGTATTAGTTCGCTCGTTGTATGCATCCGGAGTAGAGGAAGAATATGACAAGAGCTGCCAAGCAGCATTTTCCCCGTCATAGAGTATGCAAAGGTTGATGATTTCAAAGACTTGAAATGCGTCTTTAAATGACATCACGATCTGTAAACTGCGTTAGAGAAAAACAAAAACATTCGCTTTCTTGCAAGCTATCCAAAACACATACTCATTGGTTGATGGAAACTCATTTGGACCTGTTTGAAAATACATAACTCGTGCCCATCCAGAACAATATTCGCAACTTCGGCAACTCTGTTCAGACAGTATAACGTATATTCATTTCATGTGAACACTGGGGGACGAAACGAAAGTGTTTCTAATTAGACATTTGAGGTTGACGGTAGAGATTCTCATTATGTGTGGATGAAGGGAGCAAAAATGAATCTGATCGTTGCATCAATACAAATGCAGCGAGTGAAGTCTTGCTAACACATGCATTGCGGTGCTTGGCTGTATGTTCTCCTGCAGAAACACATACAAGCGTGTGCCCGTCATAATTTTTGTTACTTTTCGGTTATTACTTTTTGTGTATAATGCGCAGTCATAAGACACAATAAGTAATAAAAAATTGCCCTAAAGTAATAAAAAATTCCCCGTTTGCGTTGGGTGTAGTAAGCAACACTTTATTTTTTTCTTTCATCATAACTTGATTTATACAAATTTTAGCTGTCAAGACGAAGCTGAAGCTGCTGACTCAAAGTTACCGCTAAGAAAGAGAAACAATTGTTCTTAAAAAAAAAAAACAACGCGGATGTCATTGTGAAGAAAGTTTTTAATGTTCTGTGAGAAGTGAATATTACATTCCAAGTTCCGGTATCACTTTAATCAAGATTATCAATCGACTACAGAAAACGTCACCTTTGAAATACAATACTGATTAACCGAATTTACGGCTTATGATAATGGCTATCTTGATAGAATTGAGCTTAGTACATCAGATGCTGATTTGTTTGTAAATAGATAAACAAAACAGTCAACTCACTCGGCATGAATCAGTGACACGCATTAACAAGTGATTATTGCTGTTCCGGGGGCGCTAAAATTGGTAATCTTATCAGCGATAATCGGTAATGTTGATTTACAGTAAGGAGTTCATTTGTTAGTCTCACATAAAGGTTTCCAGTTGAATGAAAGCGAAAGCTGTAGTTTTTTTTGTTATTTGATCGGAAATATAAGATGTCTCTTTTTGAATTATTTTTGATCATCAAAAATTCCGCTTCACTCAACTTAAAACCAATTTTTCTCCGCTACGAAGCACGGAACTAAACGACGACGACCTGTAATTGGTGATGGAGTGGCGATCGTTTAGCAGGTATAAAACACGCGTTTTCATCACTTTTAGAAAACATTCGGTCCAACTGCTTTCGTAGAAAAAGATCAAAGAGATGGCGCTTATCCACTGTTTCAAAATTTTAGTTCTAGTGTGCCTAATGGTTGGTACTTCAGTGGCTCAGGTCATTTCACTAGGCGACTGTCCAGTACATCCGGTAGTGCAAAACTTTGATGTGGCAGCTTACTTGGGCAAATGGTACCAGATTAGCCGGTACGATCAGACCTTCGAGCGTGGCGGTGAGTGCAGCATTGCGCAGTACTCTCTAAACGAGGACGGATCGGTTCTGGTAGACAACCGAATGCTAGTTCCACCGGAAACTGAGTTTCGAGTGGAAATTGGACAGGCCTTCCTATCGTTCCCGGACGAAGAACCTCTTCAGGCTAAGTTGAACGTTACCTTTCGTGGCATACGTAAGTTTAAACTCAAATTTTTACTGACATGAAAAAATATTTTTTTCGGTTTCTCGTTACGCAGCCCCAAACGTATCAAACTATTGGGTATTGGATACGGACTATGAAAGATTCGCATTTGTATGGAGTTGTTCATCGGTTAGAGACAATATAAGAGCAGGTGCAGGAATTAGAATTTAACAATGTATAAAAAAGTTGCTAGTGTTTGATTTTTTTCTGCAGAATACTACTGGCTGCTCTCAAGAACAGTGCCCTTACCGGAAAGTGTAAAGGATCGTGTGGAAGAGTTGACAGATTTATATCTGGATCGGAATTTCATTAGACCCACGCGGCATGATTTGGAAGAGTAAGTAGAACCAATTGCTGTGTAGCCGATGCATTCTGATGAGATTGTGTTTCAGTTGTGTAAACTAGGACCTGAAGTCTTAGAAACTTGGTGACGGGACTGCCGCTCAATGATACTTAACTGCGATATTGAACACAATTGGAAGTGTAGTAATTTACAAAAAATTCAAAACTTTCAAATCCCTGTTTTATATATGAAGAAAAAAAATCCCTGTTTTCTTAAATGATACGAATTATTCACATCAAATAAACTTCATATCAAATATAGCAAATCTTGTTTTTATTGGCAGAACCATATTGCATTTGTCACTCAAGAATATTGTTTCTTTGTTCTGATTCATAAACTGTATTGCCTGAAATTGTATAATTTGTTGTTGTGAAAATAACTGATCTGGCATGCGTTGTTAGTTTGTGTATTTGGTAGGAATGTTACCAATTCGCCATCGAAAATGTTGAGAACCGGAAACGTCGGCGGTTGGATGCGCTATTTGGTGAAACTTTCAACTTCTTCGAGAGCTTCCTGCGCCTGAACATAGTTAATGTTTTATTTGTTGGTATAATCACCGTTACTTCATATGTATCGTATTAATTGATATTTTTCGGTGAACAATTACAAAACATTTCTTACTTTGCGTGACGTTTCGGCCTACTGTTGCGTTTCAGCCATCTTCTGACGCCTGCAATTTTATTTGAAAAACAAACATTTTAAAAATATACATAAAAAACACATAAAAACGTTTTGTTATAATTGTCGCTTTTTTCTTTCACAACTCACAATTCGATCGCCGCAGCTGGTAAAGCTACGGCAAGGTACAAACAGCGGACGGTGGAGAGGAAACAAATGCGACGATCGACACAGCATCACAGCACACCCGCCAGACAGTGATACCTGATTGTGCGGCGCTGAAAGAGGTGACGAAAAGCTGCGGCGATCGAATTGTGAGTTGTGAAAGAAAAAAGCGACAATTATAACAAAACGTTTTTATGTGTTTTTTTAAAAATGTTTGTTTTTTAAATAAAATTGCAGGCGTCAGAAGATGGCTGAAACGCAACAGTAGGCCGAAACGTCACGCAAAGTAAGAAATGTTTTGTAATTGTTCACCGAAAAATATCAATTAATACGATACATAGTTAATGTTTGCAGCTTTTTGGAGTTTTAGAGTTAGTATTTTCACTGATTGAAGCAGGTTCCCGTATAGGAATTTCAGTCTGGTAGGATCTTTCATCATTAGGTGAATTGAATTTGGTGTTCTATGAAAGATCGAAAAAGATTGAAAAAAAAAACTTCCTCTTAGTGAAGGTTTTTTTTTTTCAATTTTTTGAAAATCAATTAGGTATAAGCAAGATTTATCGCATGACGTGAATTGTTGAGCTTTTTTTTTGTAAAATGGAAATGAAATAATAAATTCTTCCAACAAAATTTGAACGAAGAATGACATGCAAGCTGGGTTTCAATATTTTTTGACATTTCAAGAAACTTTTAGTAGAAATAGATTATATTAGTTCCACGTTCAACTTTGAAGGCATTGTTTTGCACTGAGCTTAATTCACGGTGATACTTTTCGAACGTGTAACTAAGCAGTATTTTTTGGTGTTGACGTTGAGTATTTTTACCAGTGAGATGGTCAGTTAAACCTAAACGTCATCGAAAGAATAGCGTGCTCTCGAAAAAGTTCTGCACTTCGGGAATAAGAATCTGACATCGTAGAAAATCGTATCGCGAGTTCCACGGATTTTAATATCGGAATAATACTAATAAATTTAATATCGGAATAATACTTCGAAAAACGCCTCACTGCCGGCTGAGAGCCAAGATTCGAAAGAAAGTTATCCTAGAGCTTAAGCTTGACGATTGCACATTTTGTAGTTGCTCCTCCGTGATTGATCTGAGCTAGTGAAGTTGCACAAGGAACCACTTATAGCCAAATAGTTGGGATTAGTTTGTCATCCTCAGTGTAGAACAATTAGGTAGCTGCCGCTTTGAATGGATCAATAACGGAGTCAGGCACGATCGAAGGGTAAGGAAAGATGTTGTAAGAAAGAATGTGTAACAGTCGTTATTGTCAGAGACGGAGTTCTCCTTTGCATCTCCACGACTGCGCCGAAAAGTAAGGGTTATGTCACCGTGGTAAGTGATTTAGTCGGACAGTATTGCGCGCGAAGTAAGCTAATAACGAAGACGAACAATGAGTATCTTACTTGTCAGACCCCGCGGGCCTATATGAACAGCGCGGGCGAATACAATTCATCACCAGAAGCATCTAACTGTTTGTCTATTATATAGTCTAACATATTTGTCTATTAATATTCCCGAGCACCCTCGAGAAAGCTATTATAGAAACAACGGAGGCGATCTTCGGCCAAACAGTCAGACCGAGTTTATATCTCCATCGCCGCGACTGCGGTGGAATCGAACAATGTTGCGCGCGAAGTTCGCTTATTACGAAAACGAACCATGAGTTCTCGTAGCATTTAGCTGTTTGTTTATTACAAACGCACGACGCCTTAAAATATAAATTTGTGAAATTCTAACAGAGAAGAACATACAGATCACAGATTTTTGCAAAAACATACCCGCAAAACTTCAAGCTTCAATCATCCAATGTGTCCTGTCAAAACGCACATTCATTGCTCTGCAATTAGCACAACAAATGTGTTGAATCCATAATGCAACAGTTGTGCAATGAATACATTGACAGGGATCGAAATCAGAATATGTTTAATACACACAACATCGTGGTGTTTCGGTAGACTTCGGTTTCGGGCAAACGATCAGTTTTGGGGCGCTCAAATAACCGCTGGTTACTTCGCGAGTCGGTGCGTATCAAAGGCTCGTACATCCCTAATCACTGTCAGCAACTGATACAGCCAATGGCTAGACTTGTTGCAACAGAATCTACTGACGCTGGTACCAGTAACGAGAAAACGAATGCATATGAAAATGTTGCAATGTCTTTTTAATTGTTATTGATCCAATGATGTTTTTGAATGACCGGATTCATGATAATGAATCGATCAGTTCATATTTGCCTATATCTAGTCGGTACCATAATCATCAGTATAGATTACTGGTTGCACTGCTTTAACGGTAGCAGCTTTCTGAAAAATATCACCAACACCAGTACACATCATCCTTACGATACTAGCATGGTTAATACTTTATTAGTGTAATGATTTTGAGCTTTCTGATACATTGAAATTACGCTAGAGCATCAAATGGGTTGTGAACAACATACATTCGCTGTACTGGTTTCAGAATTACACAGGAGATGCTCTAACTCTACACAAAATTGATGTGATTGAAATGTGGTTTCTCTGGTACAAGCACAAAATGAATCATGATAAGGTAGAAAGAATAAAACTGCTCCGGCTTATCCCTTCTGCCTTTCAAATCAACCGAAAAACTTACAAGCAAAATGTCACCAACTACCACTAATAATTTGGCCCTAAAGTTATACACGGTTTTTTATATATTAGCGGAAAGAGTGCAATTTTCTGAGCAAACAGCAATTTTTAAAAAATGTTCATCGTTTTTCTTCGATTTTCAAATGAAGAATAAAAAACTGCTCGAGATGCCTCAAATGACATGGCAACAGAATGCCATATACCGTACATGGACGAACTGTCCATTAAGAAAATTCGAGTAGTTTTTTATTCTTCATTTTAAGAGCGAAGGAAAACAATGCACATTTAAAAAAAATCACGTTTTGCTCAGGAACGCGACTTTTCTGAATGATATATAAAAACTGGTATAGTTTTAGGACTCAATTATCTTTTGATTCCCGTCGAATTTCTGAACTATTGTGTTAGTGTGAGAAGCCTCGCACGGGAGAGCAACAATCTTTCTGCACTTGCGCTTCTCTCACTTTTTTTAAGTTCACCTCGGGCTTCTTCACGCAGATTTATGGCAAGCGCTTGGGGAAAACGCACTCGCCACCGAAAAAAAAATGGCTGCTTCCATGAATCATCACTTGATTAGTCACAACTCTTGCACTTAATAAAATTGCGATTACGCCAAGACTAAATAAATAAAATGCGATCACATCATGGCACTTTTCTCAACCGTACACGATTTTGCTGGCGCTCGCCGTACAGCAATTGAGAAAAAGCGAACCGCACAAGTCGAGTGCTCGCAGTGAACTCCAAGATTCGGAAAAACGTTATCCGTATAATAACAAGAATCACAAGCGCGTGGTTAGGGCCTTCAACCGGAAACTGAGCAAAACTTTGCGTAACGAATGACGAGACTTATATTAACCCTCTAGTGCCCAATTACCATTTGGTGGGCTTCAGTCAAACCTCTAAAAAACACAATAAATACCTAAATAGTGTTTATAATGATTTATAGTGATTTTACCGATGCCTGTCTAGAAATCAACTTGGGCACTAGAGGGTTAAGGTGAACTTTAAACAGATTCCAGGGAACGTGTATTTTACTATTAAGGATAAGTTTGATGCTACAAACAATCGTCGACAGTAGAAGATGTCACAACTCGCCAAGATGTTCTTGATTGGGCAAGAGGGATACGCCTTTCGTTACCTTAAGCTTCGTGAATGGAAAGATGTATATGGAAGAGTGTCCCCAAAAGCGGTTTTCAGAATGAGTAAGTATGCAGGAAATTGTTGAGATCGAGGTCCTGCAAATCCTTATGGCCGGGGTAAAGCCAAATTGTGGACATTTGTTTTTACAGGTGAAAAAATCAATGCTGGCAAAAATAACTTCAATTATTTTTTTCCACCGTGAAAATTTGATGACGATCGGATAAATACCAGAATGTTGGGAAATAAATAACGTTTGAACTTTTTTCCCATGCTTGCGTAGAATAAACCTTATATATGAAGCTCTAGGATCAATTCCGAAATTGACCTCTTTTACGGTCGTTCCGGATCTTCCGGAAGGTCACTCGGTGGCCGCCTCGGTTCGAACAATGGTTAGCGGACTACTTCTAAGCTCGAGGACCAGTTGTGAAATATATCCCCTTGTACAGTGTACTAATTTCGTAAATTGTCCTATTTCAACACTATTCCGAATCCTTAGAAGGGCCATTCTGTTGCCATTTTATGCTAAAAACTGATCATGCCACTACCTCCAATATAGTTGACTCCCAAGGAAAGATTTAGAAAAAAAAAACCCGAGACTCTCTAGCACCAATTTTCAATTTCGACAATTGTCCTATTTCAACACTATTCCGAATCCTTCGAAGGGCCATTCTGTTGCCATTTTATGCTAAAAACTGATCATGCCACTACCTCCAATCTAGTTGACTCCCAAGGAAAGATTTAGAAAAAAAAACCCGAGACTCTCTAGCACCAATTTTAAAAATTGTTCTTTTTGCAGTCATTCCGGATCCTCCAGATGACCACAGTGGCAATCTTGGACCATGCACTGGTTAGTTGATCAACTATGTTCTAGTTCAGCGTGTAGGATGAATTTAGAAAAAATGGTTCTGAAAATCGTTCTCATATACCGTCGTGCCGGAACATACGATCATAGGAACGTACATTCATAATTAGTACACTCATCCTATATTGTTTTATGAGGGATTGTAATCCTTCTACCTGACTAAGTCTTCAACTCAATCCAGCTTTCTACGAGCGGCAATTGCGGATAGATTTGACATATAATGAAAGTTGTCAAATTAATAGTTCAATGGATATTTCCATTGAAATAAAACTAGTCCTATGAAATCTTCTATTAAGTTCAATGTAAATATGAATATTAAAAACACTAAAGTCGCTTTTTACGGGGATACGTGTCGCGTAAATTCCGGAATCCGCGTAAAAAAACGCGTAAATTTCGGAATCAGAGTAAAAAGAAACTTCGTAAATTCGGGAATCCGCGTAAAAAAAAGATAGAGTCCAAAATCCGCGTGAAGAAATTCCGGAATCCGCGTAAGAATAAAAGACCGCGCAAATCTGCGTAAATTCCGGAGCCCGCGCAAATTCCGGAATTCGCGTAAATTCCGGAATCTGCATAAAAATAGCCACGTGAAAACCGCGTAAAAAGCGACTTTGGTGTATGGACAAACTCTATTATATGTCAAATATACCCGCTATTACCGCTCGTGGGAAGCTGGATGAACACTTAGAATTTTTTGGTTTCCAAACCGCGTTAATTAAAACATCCACACAAAAAACCACGCGTCGTTTGTATTCCGAGTAAAAAACCTTTCAAACACCTGAGAGTAGTTTTGTTGGATTTCATGTCCAGGCAACGTTGAAACTATGTGAAAAAAAAATAAAGCGCATAAAAAGTTTATTTTGAAAGCTCAAATATTGTGTTTTATCGGCAATTTAATAATAATTAAAATTGTCACTGAGAAAGACAATTGTCGATCTGGTTGCACTGCGCATTTGTGCATGGGCTGGTTAACAATTGTCAAAACCTGTGTTGTTTAATGCATAATATCCGAAAAAACGATTTGAAAACTATCCACGGCATTCTGGGTAATGTTGGTTGATGTGTTGATATGAAAAAGGTAGCATTTTACCCCATACGAAACTGAAAATATAGTAAATTTCGATTACCAGGTTCATCAAGCAGACAGTATGACAGTATGATACAGATTTGGAAAAATATACCGCATTCCGACGGGACTTGAACCCGCAATCTCTCTGCCTCCTGCATGATGTTTTGACTAATTAAACTACGGGGGACGGTGGTACTGTTCCACAATCTATATCGTATCACATTCCACTGCCGACTTATTCTATTGCTCATCCCTAACTACACACACTGCTGTGCAAGCGTTATTTATAGACTGAAAGGAATGTCTCATCACACACAGATGAGTCAGCTGATGCTGATAACTTTTATAGACCTGTGTGATCGAGACCAAAGTCAGTCTGCGTCGTGCTTACAAGTACGACACAACAACGGGAGGTGCTCCGTACAGCTAAATTTCGTGGTTGTCGAAGTTTTTAACAATTGTCAGTAATGTATACATTTCGACGAACATTCAGCAAATATATCGATTTACCGTAAACCAGCAAGTATTGACATTTCGTTTTCCGAAGTTCTTGAAAATTCTGCCGGAAATATTTCGCTGAACTTATCAGCTGTCGAATTCTCGGCAATAAATTCTAAGTGTAAAGATACCGAAGCCAGTTGACCCATCAAGAAGTGATCCGTCAGTGTAGAACATTTTTTTTCACAACATTTATTTGACACGGCACAATACAAATCAATGTTTTACGGAACCAATTAATCTAATGCCTTATGGTCTAAAATATCTTATAAGCTAAAGGCAAATATTTTATCCTCGCTGCCGACTACAATCTGAAACTAAATCTAATACTAAAACTAACATGTTTTTTTTATTCGTTTTCGTATCGCTGTTTAATTGGCACCTTGATGCTCTTCAAGTAACTATAAACATGTAGCATGTATGGCAAGTTTCGCTAAGCGAGAATATCACGAACTGGCACATAGGGCTGTATTCCTCGGGCCCTGAGGGTATCCAAAAGTAGAGAACTGGCGCCGCAGAATTCAGCACACACCCAAACCACGTGTTCAATGTTTTGATACCCCAATCCACAAACGCAATGATTACTGCTCGCCAACCCAATACGCAGGAGATGTGCATTTAACCCGTAGTGGTTGGACATAATCCGAGACACCATGCGAATGAAATCTCGTCCTACATCCAACCCCCGAAACCAAGGTTTGGTAGAAACCTTGGGGATGATGCTGTGTAGCCACCTCCCCAGTTCTCCCTTATCCCATGAGGCGTGCCAGTTGATAAGTGTACTCTGACGTGAAAATTTTAAAAGTTCCTTGTAGGCAATACGTCTGTTGTAAATAGCACCGTTTGTTGCACCCACCTTAGCCAAAGTGTCCGCTTTCTCATTGCCCGGAATGGAACAATGAGAAGAGACCCACACTAAGGTAATCTGAGAAGGTTTTTCGGATAAAGCACTCAGATGTTCCCGTATTTTCCCCAGAAAATACGGAGAGTGCTTAACATCTTTCATCGATCGGAGAGCCTCAATGGAACTGAGACTGTCCGTAAAGATGAAATAATGGTCCGTGGGCATTGTTTCAATAATCCCTAAGGCATACTGAATTGCAGCCAATTCTGCGACGTAAACAGAAGCAGGATTATTGAGCTTGTAGGAGGCGGTAAAATTATTTTCGAAGATACCGAAGCCAGTGGACCCGTTGAGAAGTGATCCATCAGTATAAAACGCATTGTCGCAGTTGATGGTTTTATATTTGTTATAAAATATTTTAGGGATCTGCTGCACGCGTAAATGATCCGGGATTCTACAAGTTTCTTCCATCATGGATGTATCGAAAACACAGTAAAAACAGAGGTATCTAACAAGTTGACACGATTGGACGTGTATGAGGAAGGATTTATACTTTGAGACATGTGATTGAAATACACAGTCATCGGGTTTGAAAATTAAGTTCAACTAGCCTATCGAAATTTTCAATTACCAAGGAGTTCAAAACCTCACATTTGATGAGAATACGAGTGGTCAGATCCAAAAAGCGGTCTTTTAATGGGAGAACGCCCGGCAGAATGCATGCATCCCAAGGCAATACGCAAACAACGATACTGCCATCGTTCTAGCTTGATTAAATGGGTGTTTGCAGCGGAGCGGAAGCAGAAACACTCGTACTCAATCACCGACAATATCGTTGTTTGGTAAAGCCTTATAAGGACTCCTGGGTGGGCGCCCCACCATGATCCAGTAATTGTCCGGAGAAAATTTACTCTTTGTTGACATTTTTTCATCAAATTCCGAACGTGACAACAAAAAAAGCATAAGCAGACTAATTGTCCAAGGTATCTTGCAATGGTCCTTGCAAATCGGCAGCTTTGGCTCCTGTAACAGAAACCACGCTGTCATCTGCAAGTTGTCTTATCGTGCATAAATTTGCCAGACATGCGTCAATGTCATTTACATTAAAATTGTAAAGATGGGGGCTTAAGCATGAGCCCTGGGGAAGCCAATACGAAAAGTTGCCAAATCGCCATGCGCAAAATGCATATGCTTTTCGGACAACAAATTGTGCAAAAAATTGTTTAAAATTGGTGATAATCCTTGTCGGTGAAGTTTGCCCGAAAGAATGTCACTAGAAACGGAATCAAAAGCCCCCTTAATGTCTAAGAACACAGATGCCATTTGTTCTTTGCGAGCATAGTTCCATAGGCACGGCGGAAGCCAAACGCAGTATCTGATAGTAGACCGTTTGATTCGACCCAATGGTCTAAACGACGGAGTATCATTTTCTCCATCAATTTCCGGATACAGGATAGCATTGCAATCGGCCTATAGGAGTTGTGATCAGACGCTGATTTTCCCGGTTTTTGGATGGTGATCACCTTCACTTCCCTTCAATCCTGCGCTACAGTATTTTGCTCCAGAAACTTATTGCCTCTTGGCATTGCCGGGTAGATTCTTCAACAAGTTGAATTTGATTCTATCTAACCCAGTTGCGTTATTGTTACAGGACAGGAGGGCAACTGAAAATTCTGCCATCGTAAAAGGTAATTCTATCCGGTCGTGGCCCGGAGACGTATCGCGAACAAAGTTTTGCGCAGGAACAGAGTCCGGACATACTTTCCTGGCAAAATCAAATATCCACCGACTTGAAGACTCCTCGCTTTCGTTGACCGTTAAACGATTTCGCATTCTTCGGGCTGTGTTCCAAAGAGTGCTCATCGATGTCTCCTTCGACGTTTCGTTTACGAACCGACGCCAATATCCGCGATTCTTCGCTCGGACCAAGCTTTTAAACTTGGTCTCAAGCTCCAAATACCGCTTAAAGTTGTCGGGTTTACGTTTCACCCGAAAGAAGGCCTTAAACGCGTCGGATTTTTCCGTGTAGACATTGGAGCACTCTTTGTCCTACCACGGAGTGGGAGGCCGATCTTTGATCGTCACGCCGGGATATTTCTTCGTTTGGGCTTGCAACGCGACGTCGAGAATCAAGCCCGCGAAGAGGTTGAATTCTTCAAGTGGTGGGTGATGTTGAATAGACTCGACAGCTTCTAAAATCATTTCCTCGTATAACTTCCAATCGATATTCCGTGTGAGGTCATACCGATCACGTGCGAGTTGAACCATTATCAATTGAAATTTGAATAGGCAAATGATCGCTACCGTGGGGATCAAGGACTACCTTCCATATGCAATCCAACCGTAGCGATGTTGAACATAAAGATAATTCTAAAGCACTGGGGCGTGCTGGAGGTTTCGGAACGCGTGTCATATCCCCGTTGTTTAATATTGTCATGTCGAAGTCGTCGCAGAGGTTACAGATCAAAGAGGAACGGTTATTATTAGAAGGGGAACCCCAAGCCACGCCATGAGAGTAAAAATGTTCCAAAATCAAACGTGGAAGAAGTTCTATTAAATCAAAGAGCAGCTGTTGCCCTACCTGTGCTCTGGGAGGAATATATATTGAGGCAATGCAAAGCTCTTTACCTTGTATTGTCATTTGACATGCGACAGCTTCGACGCCTGGGACCGAGGGAAGGTTGATACGATAGAAATAATAGCACTTCTTAATCCCTAGAAGTACTCCTCCGTAAGGGGTGTCTCGGTCAAGGCGAATTATATTAAAATCATGGAAGTTAAGATCTACATTTGAAGTGAGCCAAGTTTCACAAAGGGAATATGCATCGCATTTTTGCTTATTAATCAACACTCTCAATGAATCAATTTTGGGGATTATACTTTCTAGACTTCCCGGGTTCAACAAAAGTAGGTTCCCCAACTGAATCGTCAGAATCAGACTTATCGGATGACAAGACCTCAAAAAGATTCGGGAATAGTGATGGGAAATATCGCCCAAAACGTACATCGATAACAATCGATAATTCCGGGGGTTTTATCGATATTATCGATAAGTATCGATAATTTGACAGCTAACGTTTGCGGTAAAAAAATTTTTTTTCAGATGATGAAAAAAAACTATTTCAGATGGTGATGAAAAAGAACCTATGACAGATAATTGAGTTGGATGAATTTCCCATGCAAGGTTATCATGTTAGCTTCCTTGCAAAAAAATATTACGTCCTTGCGTGCGGCCTTCCGGCAGTTAACCGTAACATTTGCCATGGCGGACGAAAACATGCGTGTAGCCATGTTTTAAGCTCTTTCTTCGTTTTTTTTTTTATTAATTCCTCCTCCGTTTTCGCGACAAAATTGTTGGAATAGATCTTGCGCTCCAAGTTTGCCCAGAAATTCTCGATGGGAAGCAGGTGGGGGACAGTGGGCGGATTCACCGACTTCGGTACCACATCGATATTCAGCCGCTCCATCTCCTCCTACGATCGCTTCGAGTAGTTGGCCGACGTCAAATCTGGCCAGAACACCGTGTCTTCGCGCTTATGGTATTTCTTGATGAACGACGCAACGTCTGTCAGGCACTTCGTACTATAAATTTCCCCGTTCACGGCCAGCCCGGAGCGAAAGAAGAGTAACTTTGACATCCCTTTCTCGCTGATTGTCAGCCACAGCCGCACCTTCTTGGGGAACTTGGTCTGTGAAATAAACTTTACCTCGGTGCTCACTTCCTTCGTGGGGGAGGTAAAATATGAAGAACCCTGCTAGTCGTTGCCATCCAGGGTGAGACAGGTCTAGTCGTCCATCACCACTGCCACGTCGCGATTCGCCGGGAGAATCGACTTGACCATCTTATTCAACCGCTGTCGCTGCGTCATTGCCTGCAGCTCCGAGACCAGTGGTCGGGACTGCAGCTTCTTGTATGCGTGTCCATGTTCTCCAGATACTTTTTCACTGTTTTAGAGCATGCACCAACCTCTCGGCCAAGTGCACGCAGCGATTTAGCCACTTTTCTCTCGGTCTTCCTCTTCAGCATCCTTTTGGTTATCAGCAAGCTTCTTGTCACTCAGGGTCGTTGGCCGACCAGAACCGGGTTTTCTTTCGATGCTCTGATCATTGTCCAATAGTGTCAAAAAGTTGTAGATGCCAGAACCGGCATACCCGGCGTCCACAAAGTGCCGCACGATTTCTGTTTTGACGCCATTTTGAAACCCATGAAATCGGGAATTTTTTGTCCATTTTTTTACCGCAAACGTTATTGCGGTTATAGTAACGGCCCAAACAGAATGGATACGTTTGCGTTGCGTTGGCGTCAATTTGACAGTAAATGTATGGGCTAACTGTCAAATTGCCGCAAACGCAGCCGCAACGTATCCATTGTGTTAAGGCCTTGAATGACAAATCTTACGATACTGCGAATGATAATTCAAACTACCGGACGAGTTAAACAGTTTGTTTTGGAAAGTCTTTGAGTTTTACGCCGGGAGTGCTTTCTACGGAGTAGTTTCAAGCCGAAGTTCATTTTGAAGGTTGTGTAATAAGGGAAATAATTGAAGCAGGCAAAATTCTGTCAATTTTTAAATGGCCAAAACTTCACGAAAAATGAATCAATTCAGACAAATCAGGGTTTCATTTTACTGTAAAACTGTCCTAGATTCCTAGTATAACTTGAGAACTGGACGTGACCAAGGGTCACTGGAAATGTTTCAGATTTCCGGAGTGTGTGCCAAAGTGTACATTTTTGCAACGCGTAGAACTTTTTCTGACATTCTGTTTCACATAGGTTTATATGTTGTCAATAAATCAGAATTTATTTCAGGTTCATTGGTAGCCAAAGATTGCAAATTCGCCAAGGAATCATCGAGGTATGAATTTATTAAGTATGGGTGTTGATTTTGGCGGTTTTTTCCCTGTTGGGTACTAATTTTCTTTGAGCTTGCAGCACTCTAGCAGAATTCAATCGAACATTGTGGGTGTGTAGGTCTTATTAAACCAAGCAACTTTGCAAACTTGCGTTTGAAAATTTATCTGGATTAACATTTATAAAGGTCAGATTGAAAGTTGAGACCATGATAATTGTTAGTCAAAATTTCGATCATCATGTGACAAATTTCAGGAACTCATTGCTGAAAATTGCACTCTTCAGGATGGGGTAAGTTCATCGAAGCAGTCCCAATTGTTTGCATGCTTTGGTTGGAAAAAAAATTCAAGAATAAATGTTAACATGTGTACCGTTTTTTGAACCCGTTTGTCCCGTTTTTATCCCGAGAAAATCTGGTCAGCCTACTTCAAAAATATTTTTTCCACCCCCTGTATAAATCAGGATACTTTTTTTGGCGCAACAATTTCGTTGATTTGGATTTTTAGTTGAACTAAAAATTGTTTGTTGGGTAACAGATACTTTAAACTTAAACAGTTCCAAGTTAAACTAAACAATTACCAGAGAATTACCAATAGACTGCCGCTATGCATGTCCATCATATTATAAGAGTTGGAAAGCCAAAGAAAATGCATTTTATTACAATTTCGTGTCATTGCTTTTATGAGATGGTGCGAAAAGTTTGGATATTTTTTTAAAGTTCTCCAGTACTGAGTTGTCGAATTCATCTGTTCATAGGAAACTAAAAACTATAAATACCGTTTTAGTTACCATTATTTCTCAGAAACTCAGTGACATCCGGGGGGAACCTTTACACCACCCCCAACAATGCTAAATCTTGTCGAATAGCAACAAATACCCAGCGGCAAAAGCAACTCCTGGGGAAGGGTAGGTGAGGTCTCCTTCTTTTGGGTCTCCTCCAGTAACCAGCCGCACTGACTTGTGCTCACCCTTATAATATCGATAATTATCGTTAACGTCAAAAAATTAACGATAATATCGATGTCAAGCACTCATCGATATTATCGATAAGTATCGATAAGTTTCCCATCACTATTCGGGAAACCTTCGCCCTTTCAGAGACCACTTTATCTTCTCTTGGCGCTGTTTGTACGCGGGACATGCAGACAGCTCATGCGGAGTCTGCCCACAATAGAGGCACTTTTCAGCACCCTCATTACAGGCGTCGTCCGCATCTTGCTCTCCGCACTTGCCACAACGTGCTTTATTGCCACAGTGCGAGGCCGTATGGCCCAACTGTTTGCACTTGAGGCAATTCAATACCCGCGGTACAAACCTTGTCCACGAGCACATAGCTCGGCAGAGCAGACGCGGCGAAAGTCACGCGAAAAGAGTCTGATGGGGTTTAAGTTTTTACACCCTTGTCGAGCAATACTGAATGTAATTGCTTACATTCAAGTATCTTGGCTGGTTCAAGACTGGAATCCTTGAAAAGGCCTTTTCCAGCCTTCAACAGGCCCACGACGTTCAGACTCGATACGCTGACCACACCGTCAACTACCCGAGCTGGAATGTACACGTGGTACTCCCACGTGAAGAGCTCACAAGCAGCAATCTCGTTTGCTTGCTCGAGTTCAGACACCTAAACACGCAGCCTATTCGGGCGTACTTTGGTAATTTTGGTCACGGCTGAAAACCATTCCAGATCCCTACAAATGTGCATTATGCTCAATGCTTTTACTTTTGGCCGGAAAAATACAGCCCCAATACCAGCTTTGCCCTCCGGATACTTCTTCAGCCGATGGGTAGATTCCTGCTGGGTTCCAATTTTAACCCTTGGAACTTTGTATCCGGGAGGGCTAGGCGGTGGAACGAGCGGGTTTCATCCCCGCTTTCGGTCATGCCATCATCGTCGTCCATGTTGGACGCGTGAGCCACACACGCAAAATGCCAATCATTAAATAATATTGTAGAAAAAAACCAAGTAAAAAAAACTACCTAGCTTATGCAGCCGCTCTTCTTCACAATCAGCGCACGGGCGATGCCAATCTCTTTTTGCTTCTTTCTTCCAGCAGATTTGGTTGTTGGTTGTACACAGCAGCACCAATATAGCCACCAGCAGCGAGCCGGATGTGAGATCACTCTACACAGCGACACAACTCAACTGTCGAATGGCCTTGAACACGAAATATCTATTCAGCAGGGTTGGTTGTCCGATCGTTCGAAGCTGCTTCCGTTACAACCACACAGCAGCACCAATACAGCCAAACAGCCGTGCGCCGGGTACTGAATCACTCTAAGTAGCGACACAACGCACGGGCTATTGTTGACTTCTTCTTCCTTGTTTTGAAGTTTTTGCTGTCTTCAAAAGCGACGACGGCAACGAGCAGCAGTGCACACGCGACACAATGCACGGTGACCTTGAAGGCGGATTACTGGTCGGCACTATCGAGATCGAAATAAAATTGCGACCGAACACGACGAGAGCACAACTCCGAATGAGTGTAGAACATTTTATCGCAGTTGATGTTTCGATATTTATCGGAAAATTCGGTTTAATGATGGCAATTTTGGTCACGGGTTGCTTTCAATCACTTTTTTTCTGTCCAACGTGTTTGAAAGCAACTCGTGACTAAAATTGTGTAATGTCCACGGTTCATACAAAATTTTTAAATGAGAAGTTGTCCAGGGGGGGGGGGTTAAAATCGCTTAAAATCTGTCCACGATGGCCCCCAAAATAAATGATTAATAATATGATATCTTTTCAGCTGCGTACCATTCATGAGAAGAAATTTCATTGCCTGATTCAGTGCCTGAATTTTACATGGGCTTGGGATAGGAAAATGAATTTCTTTTTTATCTGCATACAGCGCTTAAGACAGGAAAACAATCGCTATTGAGGATTCGGAAAAAGCGTATGTTTTGATTTAGATATAGTTTGTAAATGTTTTCAAAGAAGAAAAAAATATGTGTCATGTTTCAGTATTACATGAACACTTAAATAGAGATGATTTATTGGCTATATAAATTACCGTTCAATAGCCTCAGGAATACAATACTGATTGACCGAGTTTCAAGCTCCCGATAACGGTTATCTTAATTGAATTGGTCGGTATATCAGATGCTGTTTTGTTACAAATAGAAAATAAACAGGCAACTCATTCGGTATGATTCAGCGACACGCAATTCATGCTACCCCATGCATCCTGAGGATGAAACCTTATCAGTAATATTGTATTTGGTGAGAGCTGGATACAGTCTGCAGTTCATTTGTTAGTGTTATCACCTATGGGTTTTTTACTGTTCGGTCAAAAATAGTATATGTATCTATTTGTATTCTTTTTGACATTTATTTAAATAACAAAAAAGTTAGAATATTTTCTAAAGTTGCCTAAAGTTTCAATTGAAAAAAATAAAATAAAATTTTATTTAACTTGTAACTCTTTTTTTTCTCATCGGAACACGGAATGAAACAACGACTAACTGTAATTGGTGATGAAGTTGTCACCATCTAGCAGCTATAAAACGAGCATTTTCATGATTTTTATTCAACATTCGGACTCATTGCTTTCGTGAACAATCAAAGAAATGGCTCTCATCCATGATATCACTACCTCGATTTTAGTGTGCTTATTAGTCGGTTCTTCAGTAGCACAGATTATTTCGCTAGGCGAATGTCCGGTACACCCGGTAGTGCAGAACTTTGATGTGGCAGCTTACCTGGGCCAATGGTACCAGATTAGACGCTACGAGCAAACCTTCGAGCGTGGCGGCGAGTGCAGCATTGCGGCCTACTCGCTGAACGAGGACGGATCCGTGCTGGTAGACAACCGAATGCTAGTTCCACCGGAAAGTGAATTTCGTGTGGAAATTGGACAGGCCTTTCTATCGTTTCCTGAAGAGGATCCTCTTCGGGGCATGTTAAATGTTACCTTTCGTGGGATGCGTAAGTTTACACTCAAAATTTATCTGTCATAAGAAAAATATTTCTTATTTGGTTTCTCATTATGCAGCCGCGGACAGATTAAATTATTGGGTATTGGATACGGACTACGAAAGATTCGCGTTTGTGTGGAATTGTCAGCAAGTCAGTGATAACATAAAAGCAGGTTTAGACATTAGGATTTAACAATGCTTTTAGAACTTTCTAGTATTCGGGTTTTTGTTTTGTTACAGAAAGCTTCTGGCTACTTTCAAGAACAATGGCCTTGCCGGAAAGTGTAATGGAACGCGTGGAAGAATTAACAGATTTATATCTGGACCGGAGTCAGATTAGACCCACGCAGCAGGATTTGGAATTGTAAGTGAAAATTATTGTTGTGTAACAGGTGCATGCTGACTGATGACATTTTATGTTTTTAGTTGTGGTAATTAGGACCGAAAGCCTTGGACATGTAGTGACCTGACTGTTGATTTTTTTAACAGTGGAGTGGACGATAATAATTATTGTGAGAGTAGCAATTTGCAATAGTTTGAAAACATTATATTCACTTACATATTTTGTTTGAATCATTTAATATCATCCGAAAGCTCAGGTAAACACCGCATTTTGATTTGCTGGAACTGGATTATGAAAGTGCTCTAGCCTTGAAACATTCCACAAATAAATTTAAATATACCGTGACTGCGGGTAATTCCGCGCACTTAGGGCATGGGTAGCGCTAAAATCTGTGTAAACGAATCAAAAATATAGATATATCAATTCAAATTTTACCATCAGACAGGTTTTCCAGTCTTTTGTTTTGGAAAAATAAAAAAGTTTGTAGAAAGTGACAAAAATAGCAACAACAATGCTTCAACAGATTGCGCACCAATGCACATAATTCCGCGCACCAATTTTGAACCTGATTATAATACCGCTCACTCGTGTACATAATTCCGCGCAGTTTGTTGTAATCGAAATCATCGCATTAAATGTTTAAAATCGAACGGCTGCACCGTCTGAGCGGATTCCGGTTGGAAACAGGAACCATAGATGAACAAATACAGGACCACAGACAAACAAACGTCTGTTATATAGTAAAAAATGTAACAATTTAGAATGTATTTAAAAAAAAGGACACACGACTAGACCTGAAACAAAAAATGAACTGACAACTTAACTTCGAAATGCGGTAATAGCTGGTAAATCGCGACAACTTTCCTTGGCTCATCCCAAGAGCATATGGCACAAGATACTGTTTTGGAATAAACTTAGTAACATACTTCTATCTTTTCATTGGTCATCAATGATATTTTGTTTTATTTTTATGCCCTTTATATATTTCATTTTATTTACTCGTTATTGCTTCGTTGTTGATGTCTTCTGTCTGCCCCGTTTCACATCACCTTTAGGCTTCTTTTGCAACTTTGCTATTTCTTTTGCTTGCTTCCTGAATAGTCTTTCCTTTCGTTTCTTTTCCTTATCGATTTCTTTATCTTTGTTTATTTGTACGATTTTCTCAAGGTATTGCTGATACGCTTTGCTTGTGGCGACAAATGGAGGCTGCAATTTTGGTTTTCTATCTATCTTCGAAGTTGATTCAGAGGGGATATGAAAGCTTTCCTCAAATGGATCCAATGATACGTCCTGGTCTGTGACTTCCGGCACTGGTACTGAAAAGCGAAAAATGATAATTTCTGCTAAGTAATGAAAAAAAAATATATATTAGGAATTTTCAGCACCTACGACAGAGGTAGTTTCCTGGTACGGATTTGCATTATTAAGCAATAATTCTGTACTGGATGTCGTTGCAAATCCATTTTTAATTCTTTTCCAAATCTGGAACAAATTGGTATCCTCAACTGCACCCGTCCACTGATTGTGGTTTTCCTGCTGGTTAAAACTCTCGATTTGCTGTGAAGATAAATATGCTTCAAAGCTCTGGAGAAGGCTTGGCAGCGCTCTCAGTTTTGGATCTTCTCGAGGGTCAGTATTGAAACCATTCCTTAATATTTCCCCGATTTTATCCATTTTATTAATGGCTTGCTTGAGGAGTGGTGCAATCTCTTTTCTTGGTAATATCTGACCTGCGTGACTGATCCGCCAGTGCACTAGTTCTTGATTCCAGTAGACTTTGATCGGACGAAAGAAACTCACATCAAGTGGCTGTGTAATTTGTGTGGAATTGGGGGGCAAACACACCAGTTCTATATTTTTTTCCTTGCAAAAGTTTACAGTGTTGTGTGAAACGTGGGGCTTATGACCATCAAGAAAAGTAATGATAGGAAACTTTATACCCTGCTTTAGGACCCATGGATAGAATACGTCTTTGGGATACAGATAAAAGGTTTCCCTATTCATCTAACCGCTTTCTGTCCTTCCCGCTGCCCAGCCTTCTGAAAGGCTTTTCCATATATCACCGGGCATGCGCTGCTTGTACGGGTAAAGTATCAAGGTCGGCGCAAGCAGTCCGGTTGCGTTTGCAGTAAAGAGCGCGGTGTATGACTCTTTATCCGAGTTACCTACCTTAGCGTGTACGTAAGGAACTCCCTTCTCCGCAAGAACCACTTCTTTTGTAGGAATCGTTCGTACTGCCGTCTCGTCCATATTGAATACGCGACTAGGATCCTTCATTACATCCTGCAGGTTTTCGTCAGTTACAAATGTGTCGATATCCTTAAACCATTTTCTTATCATTGCTTCCGAAACAGCGGCACGGTGCTTGGGGAGAGCAGACGGAATTCTTTTACTTATTTCTTATCTTATTATATTTTTACTTATTTCGCCTCCAATTCCGCTCACCGAAATTCCTGTTTTAAAAAGAACAAACGAAATAATTTTCCACAGCGTCTACAATAAAACAACTTTATATACTTGTGTTTATCTTTTGTGGCACGAATAAATCACAAAAACTGCTTTGGCAAACGAGAAAACCTTTTAGGAAATATTCGACTCAGCTTAGCACATTTACTAAAAAAACACTTGAAAGTGACGTTTCGATCTATACGCAGTGGATTTTTTTTCTTTCAAGCTGTGAGACGAAAAAATCACAGGAGGGTTGTGTGCAAAGCCACGACCGCAAGGTTGAAGTAGAATACTTTTACACAGCTCTACTTACGGCTGTACATTAACCTACAACAGGGCGAATCGGTTCGCGCCGCTTTTCGCGTTCAGCCTGGCAGAGGCCTAATGCGCACGGCCAACACAATAGAAAGATGTTTTCACATTGAAAATTAGACACGGCTTTACTGGAGTAAGTATTGTCAAATGAATCTACCGCTAATACCACCGCTATCGTATGAAAGCGCGTCGTTTCATGTGGGGAATAATATTAACAATGAAAAATGACGCGCGTCTAAGAACACTCGAACTGTTTCTCCGTGCCGCTTCCATTCATTTCCTTATAACATCGGCCTTAGCGAAGTACCGGCTGCACCTACCGCTGAGGCTGTTACCATACTGCTACAGGTACCCAAAGCTATTAACTCTTCAAATTGAGTGTTATGTTTGTCCTCAAAAGAACAATTGTTCAATTCCATATCGGATATAATGCAATCGCATCTCTGTAATATTACCGACAGTAATATTCTTCTGAACAAAATGATCCAACTTTTCCATTAGAGGAAGTGCCGGCTGATGCACCGCAAAAATCTCGCCCGATCGCTCGCGTTGGTGTTCAGCCTGGCAGAGGCCTGAGACGTGGTGACCAACCACAGGGCGAGTGATTTGTTCAATTTGAAGGCAGCCACAGGCGCAGCCCGCTGCTGTCAACGTTGTGGACGGTCCATCCAGCTCACCATCCGACTGATGAATGTAGTTAGTTTTCCCAAAAAAACTCTTTTATAGCCGAAGGGTGCTACGAAATAGGCCACGCCTTTCTGTTCAGTTGCACCATTTACTAATGTTCTTCAGACGAATTATTCCACAATTCGCATTTGATTTTTTGTATCCAGCGAATAAACACCGATGGTGCTCTCACACACGCAACGATTTTACCCCTAAGTGTATTGCGGCTTGTAACATCAAGCGATTTCGTTTGCTTGCTGTTGCGTGTTGCATCATGTTGCAACTTGGCAGCTGGGAGACGACGAAATTCTATTCATGCTGATAAGCTCTGATAAGCTCTGCATAGTCGAACTAACTGCTTTTGTGAATGCGTTCTAACAGGGCAGTTTGTTATTCAAAATCGGTTATGCTGATCACAGCCTTTGCGCTACCCCGACAGGGGGGGGAGGGGGAGGTTAACTCAATGAAGTAAAAATTAGACAACTAAAACAGAATTTGATTGCATGCCGCACAGAATGTCTGCTTGTGTTGATGCCAGAAAATAATTAACCTTCAATTATTTGTTTATTTACCTTGAAAAAGGCATTTTGCGGTTCAAAATCGGTTGCTGATCGCAACCTTTGAGCTGCCCTAACAGTGCGAGAATTAAGATTCAGTAAATTAGACGGGTGCGACAGATTTAAATTGCTAGGATCCAACACAGAATGCTTGCTTGCGTTGACAAAAATTATTAACTTTCAATGACTTGTTTATTTGCCTTGGAAAAGGCATTTTGATTTTCAAAATTGGATTTCCTGATGGCAATCTTCATGCTGCCCCAACACGGGGGGAATAATGGCAGTCTGGTGACACACGCTGAGGAGAACCGCGCTGCTCCTGAGACGTGGTGACCAACCACAGGGCTAGTGCTGCTGCTAAGGAAGGACGACAGCTGTTGTCGCTGTATAGAGCTATTATGAGCGGCTTGGGCTAAAACAGGCTCTTATATAGGCCAAATAGCATGTTTTCAATTGCAAGGTATATGATTCTGTCGACCGTGCTTGGGAAGCAATCATATAACGACCAATCAGAGGCCGATTTTTTCGTTTTGACAAGGCTTGACTATTTTCAATAGTACAATAGTGTGAATAATAAAATTACAATTATCTTCTTTTGGGAAGAATCTTAGAAGATTTTCCAATCTATTGCAACAAGAACGAAGGAAATCCATCGAATACTAACCGATTTATTAGCATTTGAAATTGGACATATTTTTCACTTTTTTCGGTTTTAGATTTTCATTTCACATCCCTATGTAGCCGAACTTCCTAAAAGAAGTATTCTACTTCAAAAAGCAGTCAATTGTTGACAGCAGTATTCAAATAACATGGCCTGCTATGATTCAACACAAATTAGCTATGTTTAAGTAAAGTTCACTGTCGAAAAACAGTTTTTTAGGCACAGTGCGCGGAAAAATGTGCTGCGCGGAATTACCCGCAGGCACGGTATATCTGTTTCGATATTCTTTATGTGTTTTTGGTTCGTCTATGGACTTTATTAATCGTTATCAAGCATTATTAGAAATCTGTCTTTAGAAAATAAAATGAACATGTAGCGTTGAGAAAGAAAAGATTACAAATGCCGATAGTTCTCATGTGTTACTGTACCGTATACAATAATTAATGTGTCGTTGAATAGTTAGGAATGGTGTTTTTCAAAAAATGACTGCAGTGTTCACGATTGCTTAAAACTACTCAATCGATTCCTTCATCTTATTAACGTCGGTTGTTGACCGATCATTCGTTGATGCACTAAGGTTAACTTTGACGAAACATTTTTCACCTAATTTTTAGAACTCAGAACTGAATTGTTCGGGGAAAACTGTTCCCATTTAGAATAGAAACGAAATACTCATCAAAATCGGTCAAAAGGAATTCGGAGAAACGGGAATAACTACACTTATTGACATTTTTCAGAAATGTGTACTGTTTTGTTGTTGTTAGAAACTGTATTTTTGGAAAATTAAACCTCATTGTAATGATCATATTGCAATGCACTAGTTTTCTAGTTTTTCACGAACTAGAAGGTATATTATCCGATGACGAGGAAGAGATGAGATTAATATACCTAACTTGCATGCAAATTTCACTCAAAACGCCTAATGCTTATGCAATATTAAGTTATTTATTAGAAATATTTAGACACGTTCTACGGTTAACTATTTAACTCAAATGGATTTTGTGTTAAGCGCACTGTTTTGGTTAGAGTGATTGGCTTTGCAATTTTCATCGAATTTCTATAGTTTTAGCACCAAAAGATTCAGCAAATTATCTACTTTCATAGAAGCGTCAGCAGCGTCCAGAAAGATTCTTCTCATTCTCGGAAATCCGTTTTTTTCGGGTTGTGTACCGAAACTGAGAAATGCTATGATTATTCGTACAGAATCCTACAATTAGGTTCAAAGTTCGTAAAATTAACAGGTAATTTTTATGATTTTGGGTGATTTGGTGATATGCATATCCCTTCCAATGGGATAGATTTGCCATCGAAACGGCAATTTTTGGAAAGATTTCCCAGGAACTCTTAGAGCTAAAAGAACAATTGAAAAAGAACAATAAATGGAGTAATTTCATGAATTTTGATACCCACTGTGTGTCTTCGTTAATTTCTTTCACTTACAGTCACACGGAAGTCTATCCCGAAATGGCCGAATTTAAGACGAATAATTTAGGCGAAACGGTATTGAATCCACAAATGTTCGATTTCGATCCATCACTTCCAATTTCCAAAAGCACACAAAGCTTTTTCAATGTTTGCTGGGGTGAAGCAAACATAAAATAGAGTTTTTCCAGCGAACGCTTTATCCGTTTCCGAGTCTTGTGCTTCTGAAAATCCGAAGTGGTGGTCTGGAGTCGGCCGTTTGTGGCTTGAACACCGTTTTACCTTAACTCACATAAAAACTATCGCTAGAATCAATTCATGAATTTTAATTCGCATATTGGTTTGATTTCAATTTAATTGTTTTTTTGGTATCTGTTCCGGGAGGATAATTTTTGGGTAAATCACCAGAATACTCAAAACCATAAAAAAACTTTTGAAATATTTTTATGGACATTGAAACGACAATTGTATTCAAAGAATTTTTTAGTTTCCAAACATATCCTCGGCAATTGTTTCATACTTCAATCTATTTTTAGGATTTTAATCATTTCCGACCGTTTTTGCAAAAAAAAATCCGCTATCTCTATAACAACTGGAGAGTATTTGGCCTGACACAGTGATGGCGTTGCCATTCGAAAATCTCTAACCGTAACAAGAATGCTGACAAAATTCCTTGACATGTATTCACTCGCTTTTAAGTTATTGCTCTCGAAGTGACGCTACTTCCGTTATTTTAGTTAACATGGAAAAAGAGATTTTCGTGTTATTGAAATATTGTTGGAAAGAAGAAAAATAAAAAACATTCCGGCGATTTGTTACAATGCATACTGGGCCAGGAATGGATTCTAGCGGAACGAAATTATCAGCGCTCTCGGGGTTTGACCAATCGGTTTCCGATCTTCTACGAAGTTTCTTGGTATAGATAGTGCTTCATTTCGGATGTTTGAATTAGTTCGGAATTCAGCCGCAAAGGTGGCGTTGCGATGCCAACTTCATTCCCTTACACGCTAGAGCTTTGTGGTTTTCGACAAAGCTATAGATCTCTAAATTCTCTGAAACTTTACAGAATATACAAAATTTCTAACTCTTAAAATTTCGAAGATCTATGAAATTTTATAAAATTTGTCTGAATTTCACGTTTTATTGTGATAATTTTATGAGTTCACTCGAAATAATTTCTAACTATTTTTTTCTCGATATAAATTGAATAATTACGTCATTTTCTTCCGAGTACAGAAGTTTTTGAAGTACTTAAGTGAAAATATTACACAAAATTTGAAAAAAAACATAATTTTGTGAATTAAATATCTCATAGGTTAGCAAGTATTAGCAAACCATGATTTTTCTAAAAATTTTCTATCAAAAAACCTTTATTTTCTGAAATTTTGAAAGATATGTTTTTTTTTGTGTTTTTGTGATATTTCAGTTTGAATACAATTATAGGTTTCATGTAAAAATACAATTTCTTTGTATTTATTGCATGGTCCAGTACTCTGATACTCTATGCCCCCTTTCCCCTACAGATTGGACACTGCATCTAGGTAAAACGGCCGCATATGAAAAAGAAGAAAGTGCTCTTTCTCCAAGACAACTCTTCCGCTCATTCTTATTCCGCTCTACTCGATATACCACCGAGAAATTGAAGCAAATGTGATACGTCAGGTGGTTTTCTACCCTCCTCATTCGCTAGATTGAGTCCCGACTGATGATTCCGGTTGAAAATGTGACTGTCTGGCAAGCGATTTCACTCGAATAAAGAGGTATAGTTGGAAACAAACGACTATTTGGAAGGACATGACGCGTAATACTACAAACTACAATTATGAATGGTGCTGGTTGTCTGTCAGTTTTATTTCGGTTTTGACGCGCGATGAAGCAATTTTGGGATCGAAGCGTGTAAAGGTAAAGTTTTATTAGATACTCTGTATTGAAAATGATACTTTTACGACACGCTGACCATAAGTTTCTTTTTTTGGATGATGAGAAGCAGTCACACAATGCAAACAAGCCACAATGCACGATTGTGGGCAACAGTAGCAGGCAATACACCAAGGTCGTTTTTAACACCAAAATTCGGAATTCACGCGCTATTTTTACGCGGATTTTTCAGAAAATTTGTTTATTTCGAGCGTCCGATGAGTTTACTTAATCCAATTGCTGAATATTCATTGATTTGGCCAAATCTTTTTATATTTTCCCTTGATATTCAGCTCGATCCGCAGATGAAAGTAACACTGCTATTGATTCTTTTTTGAAAGTATTCAGCATGAGTGATTGAAATACCTTTAGAAAATGAAGTTTTTTTTACGAAAGTATCGTGCCGTGTCAAATTAATTATTTAAACTCAAGTTTTTTACGCGGATTTCGGAATTTACGCGATTTTTTCACGCGTTACGTATCCCCCACGCCAAAAAGACATTAGTGTATATCGAAGTCCCAAAGGAGTGTTTCTCGATTTCAGTGTGCAGCTTTAGTGAAGGTTTGGGGGTCGAATTGCAAATTGCAACTGCTCGAAAAAAAATAGTAGAAGGGTGGTAACCAAGACACGACCGCATAGTTGACGTAGGACCACAATAATTTTATAGTTTTATTTAGAAGCTATGTTTGATTTGAGCTCGTTTTACTTTTGTAGTTTGCTTGATTTGTTTTAACCAATTTAAGCTCAACATCTTCCAAAAGGAAGGTGTTTTGGTTCCGGTGGTAATATCAAGTATCTAGGTCGTCAGCCCAAATTCATCAAGCGACACCTCAAACGACTTGGAACTAAAACTAGTTCATTGGTGGCCATTTCTACTGTTAAGGTCGTCTTTGACCATTTAAAAAGTCAAAAAAGTCATGAGAAAATCCGTTCATTATTGGCATGGTTCGATTTTGGCAACAGAAAAAATTCTGAGGTGTTGCCAAAATCGAACGGGGTCTGTATTTTGATTATTTCTTTGCAGCACTCTATCTTAGAAGAAAAAATATTCTCTTTAACATTCACAATGGTCCAGAAACCAAATTTAGGAGAAAATTTGGGTCTAGAGCTCTATAGCAATGTTTTAGAAAAAAACTTTATTTTACAAAGTTACTTAAAATTATTGGAGCTATAAAATTGTTAAACAAGGTTTTCTATCTACAAAAGTAAAAAAGTTAGATACTTGATTTTCCCCTAAATTTGGTTTCTGGACCATTGATGAATACCATTCATTCTAATACAGCGAATTTTCTTTAATGCGCGAAGAGGCAACCTTCTACAAAATATTTAATTGAGTACGATTTAGTAGAAATTAAACTTCCTTCTATATCTATTTGTCTTGTTGAAGTTGGCTCACTCACCGATCACAAAGCGGCAAAGATGTCACATAAATTTTTTTCCTGTAATTACAAGCTCGTGGAAAAAATATCGATAACGAATTACAGTTTTAGTAGAAAATGTATATTCACAGAAAATTTGAAATTGACATAGAATTTTATGAACATGTTAACATTTAATTCAGGTCAATTTAAACATTTTATCAGTATACAGGATCAATCAGAAAAAAATTTGATCAGTTTCAAGATATCAAAGAACAACGAAGATACCATATTTGAAAGTTATATGTCTGTTATCTTCGAAAATAAACTAGGCTAGAGTGATGCACAACATCAGCCTCAGCAATTAATGTTTGCATAGCGTTGTTCAATTACAAGTAAGGTTATGGAAAGTAATATTTTCTTGCAAATGCTAATTCAAAAAAATTTCAATTGAAAAATACAAACACTAACGTTGGAACTCTAATATAAAGATGAAATGAATTTGGATGCAACTAGTATTGTCATATTGGACTAAATTCATTTAGCTAGTAAAATATAATCATCAGTACAGCTCGTTTAACTACATATTCAAAGATCTGTACGGAGCATTTTGGTTTTCTATTGTCTTTTAAATACCTTATATTTAGTTATTTAAATAAGTCTAAAAAAGGCAGAGTGTAGAGTTCAAAAATAAACAACGCATTTTGTTGTCCCCGGCGGCGCAGCCTATTTTGCGACATCCGAAAAATCATAGTGAATTCTAATATTTGCTGCTATACGAAACAAGAAGAAGAAGACGATTCAAACGGCAATTCGATTGTGTTCCACGCCTCACTGCGAGTCAACAGCGGCAATGTAGTTTTCACTTGGCTTGACTGCACACAAATGAATATCCAGTTTTTCTGCACTGATAGACGACGAGTAACCAGCGCTCTGTTCATACATTGCTCGGTGCAGTACTATTGCCTGTGCCATCATATTATCCTTCAAGACATCAGTTTCATTAACATATTTGTTAACAGCAGAACGTAAAACTGTCTGGTAGTGGAGGCGGTTACGAACTTTCCGAAAAAGCTTTACCTTCAAGACTTCAATTCAGTCTAGGCTGATGGAAGCTAACATTAGTTGACCTATTGGGACGGGGAGATTCTGTCAAATTTTTTTTTGCCACTGCTATACAGGATATCACTGCAGGCAGTTGGTGTCTATTCATGAAGTCTGTGCTAGGCGTACTCGCATATGATTGGTACATTGTTGGTGAACATTCGACCTTGAAACTTTTATTCAATTTTCACTGTTTAACAATGAAGTGATAATGAAAATTGAAGAATCACAAAATTGTCCATCATTTTATCAATCCAACGACATATCGATTATTGTGGTCCATCATGTGGTTACATCAGTATAACCGTTTGAAATCTTTCATTCCGTCGTTACATCTTGGTTTTAGTTTTCGCGGAATGTATCTCGGTATAGTGCGGTTAGACGTAGTCCTACGTCAAAATCAGCTTGAAATCTGAAAAATATATATCCGTGATTCGCGTAAACAAAAGTCTGCAAAAATCTGCACACATTGTGAGAAAGTCTGCGCAAATGAAAGGAGACAAAAAGAGGTTGTTTATAAGAAACGACCGCAAGGTTAACGTAGAATTACGACAGCCTGTCATATGTCAATAGTTTTTTGCAATAGCTTTGGAAATACACTCGATTAGGGTTAATCATTTTAATGGTGTGAAGCGATATATTTTTCCGTACATGTTTCGTTTCGTATATTATTTTTGCTTTAATGGAATGGAATGGCATAACTGGAAAAATAGGTGTGACTAAATTTTTTCCAGTTATACCATACTACAACGTTCGAAAAAAAAATCCTTCCCATTCATTCTGGCTCAGAGCGATCATTCGATAAGCTCCACCATTATTTTTAGTTTTCAAGTATTTCCTCAGTTTCGTAGCACGGATGTACAAAAATGATTTATTGTGGACATTCTGTCGAGCCGGACCGATAGCACTCTCATAAAGGCAGCAAAATAACATGTGTTGTGTCGTGTTGCGCGGCTTGAAAGGAAAAAATGTTTCCTTCCCCGTGTCGCATGGAAGCAGATTATTGCGTGTTTGATACTGCCGACGGTAGACATTAGTATGAAGGTGGAAATTCTGCTGTGATGTCGAGCAATAACCGTCTTCTTCAAGAGGTTACATCCATGTAAATGAAGTGTTATGAATTTTTTAAAACGGAGCCCGTTCACCGTGAGCAGAACTTGCTGAACTTTTCTGTTTGAAATCGGATTTGTTTCGCATACACCGCTTGTGATGCACAGTATCAATGAATCGTAATATATGTACATCACACTGCTGCGCAATTGCAGCAGCATCAAACTGCAATCAAAGTTGCAGTTTAGTAATAACCATTCATTATGCTTTTCCAAATATATTTAGTAGCCTTGAAAAAGGCTGGTTGCTGCAGTTGCAAATTTCATTTAATTATCGCATAAATGCTTCATGGTCCAGAAAGCGCGCGATATCCGCTCTGACATAGATTTTTCGCACGTTGTGGAATGGGATAGCTGGAAAAATTATTTCCAGTTATACCATTCCACAACGTTCGAAAAAAATAAATCACAGGAAGGTTGTATGCAAAGCCACGACCGCAATACTTTTACAAGAAAGATAACCCGACTGCTTGCGTGTCAGTCATTTTTTCTAGTAAATAAACGTTGACCGTTCATTGGCAGTATTGTAATTTCTTTTTGTTTGATATTTTGAATGAAGTTCATTGAATATTTTTAAATTTTGTGCAAATGAGAAGTTGGAGTGCTGCCGAATTGTAATATGCACATTTAATACGACATCATTAAACGGGAACGGAACAAAGGCTACGGTTATGCAGAACGCGAATGCCGGCGCGATGCGATTTGCCTTACCGTGGTAAAATGTACAGCTCTTCTTAAGGCGAAGTAGAGCTATACATTTCAACACATTTCGTCTTGCCGAATCGCATCGCGCCGTTATTTGCGTTCTACATGACCGTAGCCAAACACTAAGCGACGCAAACACGTAATAATAGTCAGAGTATGCATGTAGATGAAGATAATTAACTTTGGATTATAGCGCTAAACGAGAGAATATTAACTCTTCAAATATTCATTTGTGTTCTTCAAATTTCAGTTGTTCAATTTAATATCTGATGAAATGTCTGTTTATTATCTGATGAAGCTCTTATATAGGCCAAATGATGCATTCCCAATTTACTAGCTCCATAACTCTGCCGACCGTGCTTGGGAAAGCGCGGTATAACGACCAATCAGAGGTCGAATTTTGTGTTTTGACAAGGCTTAAGAATTTTCAATAGTACAATAGTTCGAAAGGTAAAATTGCAATTTCATGCATTTGGTAGGAATCTTAGAAGATTTTCTAATCGATTGCTGCAAAAAGGAAGGAAATCCATCGAAAACTAACCGATTTATTAGCATTTGAAATTTTTCTCACTTTTTTCAGTTTTAGATTTTCATTTCACATCCCTATGTAGCCGAACTTCCTGAGAGAAGTACTCTACTTCAAAATTAAATCTTTATTAATTCATTTGTTGTCCTTGTAAGGATAACTCTTCAATTTATCATAGGATGTAGTGTTTATCTTACATCTCTGTGTTACCTTGATAGTGAGGACTAAAGCGCACGGTCAACACAATAAGAAAGGTGTTTTCACATTGAAAACTAGACACGGCTTTACTGGAGGAAGTGTTGGCAAATGCATCTATCTTTCAATTGTTCAATTCAAAATCGGATTTGTGTAATGTCCACGGTCCTTACAAAAAAAAAAAGGATTTATATGGGCATTTGTCCAAAGCGGGGGGGGGGCTAAAAATCTGTCCACGTGGTATGTGGATGGCCCCAAAGTGGTCCAGCGGTGCTCACCACCAGGCTTGTCATTCTCCTCAGTATGTGAAAGGAGAGGAGAAAAAATTCACCGCGCACTTCTCATCCAGTATGTGCCTGCGTGCAGCAAATGCTTTCACCACACTGCTTCTTTCTCACTCCAAAGTGTCTCAACCAGCTTACAGAGAGACAAACACACTTCCAGCTCACCCCACATCTGATAGAAATAAGAGGGGTGAATCACTCTACAGAGAAAACACAGAAGTGCACAACAGTGTCCACTGGCGAGTAGTCCGGAAGGTGAAAAAAACCTACCAGGCAAAAATGTAGTCCTCGTGTAGCTTCGAACGAATTCCACCAGAGTGAATTCGACCGGCACGAGCGGCACGAGCAGCGCAGTCTATTTTTTTTCTCCCAATCTCTTTTCCTCTTCTGCCATGCTCAAGAATCCAACTGTGTAACGCACCGCAGATAGCTCTGCAGTGTAATTATTGTGCGTGATGTCCACACGTGTGAGAAAGTACACCATAGTTCATTGTCTCGCAAGAGAGAGATTTCAGATTTCGCCGCAGTGCGTTCAGGTAGCTCAACAGATAAAAATCGTTTGTCGCTCTCTTCTAGCATGAGCGTATTGATTTGCTCTTTAGTGTGACGGCAGTTGTCTCCGCAGTGCAAGATGTTCTCCTGCACTCTAGAGGTTTACTGAGGAGAAAAGACAAGCATGCTCACCACTGCTTACTGATATTGCTAACAATAGAAGTACGAACGACAGCAGACACCTGAACGATATCACAAAAGTTCAACGTTTCTGGTCGCAGTGAGAGTGATCCATATAGGAATCTAAACATGAGTGATTCCCGCTCCAGCGCCTATTTAAGTTATATTTTTTTGGGAGCCCATGTTGAACAAGTAAAGAAGCTGCATTTGGTTGATCAAATTGGCGAACCCCTCGTTAGCTGTAATTCAATGTTTTTTCGGATTCTCCGTTTTTCGTCAAAACTTCGCTCACCAAAACTGCTCTAGCTCTTGAATTTCTCAACAGAGTTATTATTAGTAATTATTATTAGTATTAGTTATTAGTAAATTTATTAATTCTATTTGAAAGATCATGATTTACATAAAATGTGTCAAAATCAGAGATGTATGTTGTCTAAAACACAAGTTATATTAAAATATAGTCACGGGGCAAATTTTACTTAGTTTTGCGTGCAGTTCAGTTGTCCCTTTGTCAATTTAAAAGGTTTTCTCCATCGGTTATATTAATTATTTTCAAAGGGGTTGAAGTAAATGCATTTACAAATACGGACCGACCGTCGATAATCTTGACAGCTGCGCCAAAGAGGCGTAGAACTTCTACGGGTGTATCGTCTCTGACGTAACGTAGAATCTAAACAAAAATGGAATGGTGTCATTTCAATTCGAACAGTTGCATTTTCATTTCAATTCTACCGTCAACTGTCTTCGATTCACGGTTAACATTTTTCTGTCAAAAATGTTTGAATTTATGATTCTTTGCCGTCGGTTTATTCGAAATAAAGGGTTGTGAAAAATAAAACAAATGATTTTAAATTGAAAACGAAAGCTAACAGCGCAGCGTCACTATCGCCTGACGATTTTCAATTGTATGTCCTTTTCATCTATTTCGTTATGATGAGTCGTTCGAAGATGTTCTATAAAGAATATCATGTGTTGCAATAATTTTAGTGAGGTAATATTTAACGGAAAACCAAACGGTCGAATCGAACATGTTCCAATAATTTTAATATAACGCTTGTTTTAGACAACATACTTCTCTGATATTGATATATTTTATGTAGAAAAGCGTGATTTTTCGAATGCACGCAAAAGTTGAAGTCTTGTACAATCGTTGTGTCTTCCCGATTCGCACAAATGTTGCACAGAAATCGCACAATAAATGTGTGAAACGCATAACGCAACAGTTGTACTGCGAATACATTGACATAGAATGAAATCAGAATATTAGCGAATTTCTTTATTCCACTGTGTGCGGGCAAAACTGCCGAGGGATAATTAAACGTCATCGCCATTTAAGACGCAAGTAAGAAAGAGATGCCAGATAATTGTTTACGAACTTAGCACGTGCAGTAGTGGGTTGAAGCTGACAAATTTTACAGTGCGCTTCGAGCAGCACGGCAGGTCAAAACTTCACTAACAAATTTTACAGTGCGCTTCGAGCAGCACGGCAGGTCAAAACTTCACTAACAAATTTTACAGTGCGCTTCGAGCAGCACGGCAGGTCAAAACTGGGTCAAAATCGAGCGAATAAAGAAGGGTTTTGAAAGCAGCTAGTGCGCTTCCAGGTCAAAACGAGGTGAGCTGGTGAAATAAAGAAATTCGCTATATGTATCATATACCGACACTTTATTTCTCACGTCGAGTGTATTAGTGACTGCTACTCATGGATTATTATTTGTCATTCTGTGTGTTCTTTTTTCTCAAGCGACGAGAGAAATTTTTCTCTCGCTCGTAAAGTTTCCATATATGTGCGACAAGACTAGAGACGTCACATACAATTTGCAGGTTGCTCTTTCGCTTCTCTTTCGGTTCGGATTGCGACGCGCAAGGCGATATCTCGTTGCTTCACGAAATGAGCGTACATATTTGATACCAGTGTTGTTAGTCTCACTCATACTGTCGGTGCGTGCTTGCTGCTATTCAGAGGAATGCATGAAGAAGAAAAAGTATCTCGGAAGCGTGTGTGCAAAAGACTTGAAAAGCGTAGCATATGTCTCGTCCTCAAGCAGAAAGGAGGAGAACGGTTTTGCTTCTCGCTCACTTTGCAATGCTGCTATACCAGTTGAAACTGTTTAGGTGTAGTAGTTTGGAGCTGCTAAATACATTGGAGAAATGCTAGAGCATTTATTGCGTTATGCCCAACACGCAATCATTGTACTGGTTCCGAATTACATCAACAATTGCGCTAAAAACGCACAATTTTGTACTGGTTTCGCACCATCCAACTTTTGCGTGTGGAATTACCAAATTTAAAATAGGTGGGTGGGTAAAAAAAATATACTGTTACTAAAGCAAATGAAATAAATATTACAACCATTTTTTCTGATAACCACCAAATATCGGTATTTCCGAAACCAGAATAATGCCCAGATGCAAAAAATGGACTTCACATGCCCTTTTGAAATCCAAGATATCGATTTCCGGAAACAGCTGAATTATGAAAACCCAATATGGGTAATTTCGGAATCGAAATGATGCAAAGAAGCCAAAAATCGACCTCAGACATCAGTTTGAATTTCAACATGGCGACTTCTATTTAAAAAAAAAAACAGCCCAAATGACCGATTTCTACCTCATTGGGGTATTTTCGGAACCGAAATGATACACAGAAGTAAAAAAAACCACAAACACCATTTTTAATTCTAGGATGGCAACTTCCCGTGTCTGGAAAATAACTGAAAATGATCAAATATCATCCAATATGAATATTTCCGGAACCTGAATCACGCCCAGAGGCCAGAAATTGAGGAATTGATGACGACCTGCGGTTTCTGCAAAACCGCCGAAAATGATCGAATACCACTTAATATGGGTATTTTCGTAATCGGGATGATTGAATTCTAAGATGGACTTCCAGTTTCTGGAAAGCAGCCCTAAATGACCTCCCAATACGGGCATTTCCGGTATCAGATTGTTGCTTAGAGGCCAGAATTGACTCCATACGATATTTTGAATGTCAAGATGATGTCTTTCTGTTTCTGGAAAACTGCGGAAAATACCCGAATATCACCTAATATGGGCATTTACAGAATCACGGTGATGTACAGAAGCCAAAAGGTGAGGATGTTCTCATTAGGACACTGACACTTACCTTACCTTACTTACCTTACCCACGGTGTTCTGAGGTATCTTTGACTACCAGGACTGACTATTACAACGTAATTAGGAATTTACCAACCACATGTGCAACATGTGAGTCATATGCATAGGTGTTTAAGAGACACAGAGTGCGTGCGATATTTCTGGACTGTGAAACACTATTTAGAAAACGTTAAGATAACACAGAATTGGTTTAATGGAAAATGTTCCAGAGTTTTAGGAGAAGAAAGTTTGGCTGTCTAGCAGTCCTGATCTTAATCCAATTCGGCTTTGATTCAAATTTCGAACACTTTAACGTAATCGCTAAGAGATAGATAGGCACACCGTCCAAATACTGGCTGTCACTTTTTCCAACGCTTGCTGATTCCCTGGGAGTGGCCATACAGTAATGAGCTATACATCACTGGGTAAACGACATTCCAAGGAGCTAAATGGTCTATAATAATCATACTTTTGTTACACCAGCTATAATAATTCGATTTTTATTCTGAAGTGTTTGAAGTTTGAGACTGTTCGAAGTTTGAATCAAAACAGTACTATGCGACACTCTTTCGTAAGTCGAGGCACCAAATTCCACAGAAATGGTTAAAAAGCTATCCAGCTTTTTACGCACCATAATGGCGGTCGCTATAATGCGTATTCGTAATATGCGAACCTCTCTGCTTACGTCAGATTTGGGATTTCTGAAAAACTGGCAACACGAATGTTGAAGACTGCAAACTGACGTAAGCAGAGTGTTCAAAAGGGTGGATAATTTATTACGAACTTTGCATTATAGCGTCCGCCATTATGGCGCGTAAAAAGCTGGATAGTCTTTCTTGGGCATCTATTTCAATCGTTGGGGCAGCTTTTTTTCGCTTTTGTCGATCAGTGTAATTTAGTCCAGAAAATACCACACGAAACCAGTCATTGAAGAAGAAGCTGAAGGCCGAATTGCACCAAATCGTGATTTTTTTTTTCGATAAATACATCCAGTACAATGCGGCTTCCGTATTACCATTGAATGTTATCAGTTTTCCAGCTAATATCGACGGCAGACGTTGTTGTCATACGACGAAATGTAAATTCATATTGCACACTGATACTGGCTGATAACATCAAGAGTGGAGCCGGTTTGAGTTGGCGTTGCTCCGCTGCGGAATGACAATCGGATTGTTTCGGACGAAATTGAAATGCAATTATTGTGTTGATATTGTTTCTCTGTTCGATATTTTTATTCTTCCTGCTTTTTATTGTTTTCAAACTTTTCAATAATATAAATGTACATAAATTTAATTAAAATTTCATTTTGCTGCGCGGGTGTTGCAATTTATACAATTAAAACAATTTTATCAAGTTTGGATCCCAGAAAATTACATGGATCGCCGATAGCTTAAAACGGATTGAATGGGGGACGACGATAGGATTCACTTGCCGTTACAGAATTGATCGTAATAATTAATTGGAAAATTAAATGATTCTGATATAGTGGAAGCTCGGGGAGCGAAGAGGGGGAAAGGATTCAACCGGTGCGGTTGGCAAATTAAACAGCACGGAACTCAGCAGAATGTGAAATTGAAAACCGACTAGTTCATTGAGTGTGATTTTTCTCTTATTTATCATTTGTTATCCTACTATGATATTTGTTTTTTTTTGTTGTTCTTTATTTGACAGTATCAAGAGTTTTTTTTTTGTTGCCTATTGATCCTACTCTGTAAATCGATTAGTTGCAGTTATTGTACTGAAAGAGTTTTATGTACAAGAGTTGCGGAATTCACTATATGTACAATAGTTGAGTATCAGTTTTAGTGTTTCTCTAAGAATGTCTCTAAAACCGCATAGTCGATCATAATGATATGATAGATATTTGCCTTAAGTGTAGGTGTGTGTGTGTGAATGTCTCTTATAGAATGCTCTCCTGATTGCACTACCGTAACAAACTGCGAAGATCTGAAGCTTGTTCTCGTGAAGAATGACAGGTACGGGTGAAAAGATAGCGGAACTGCTGTCGCTAGACCGACGCTAGACTGTACCGTGGATATGCACAGAGTGTCCGACGATAGAATAATCAAACTTGATTGTTACGAATTGACGGGATTGCTACCATTCGACATAAATATTTGTTATGTATATTTTTTACAGGCGATGTTTTTTATACACTTTACACATTTTACAGTAGAACATGGTTTCGATTTGGTTGAACTAATTTTTATTTGATGTTTGTTTATGCCTGGCTAAGAGGAAATTGGCTAGGAGCGGTATGACGGTTTGACAGCCTCACGTACACACAGGTTTATGTTTGCAACCCACATTGGATGATGGTCAGTTGGCAAGAAGCAATGAATAAGAAAATGAACAATAAAATGAGCAGCAGAAAAAATAACTTCACCTCCAAGGTAGGAAGGCGTGGTCGAGATAATTGCTCTGTTTAGTTTTTGTGTGTTTCGCACGTCGCTCCTCCTCGTTTCGGCTGGCTCCGTACAAATGTAAGAAGCGTAAAGAAATCATATTGAAAAACAACAGAAAATACTTATGCGAACGTTATTCATACATACACGCACCTGTAGGGAAGCACAACATGCTGGCCGAAACGAAAATGACGAGAGTTAACTTTTTATTACGAGTTGAGCAGATGAATGGCCACGTATCGTAAACAGCGACGTAAAGCCAGCGTACATTACTGGGTGAATAAACATGGACGGTGCCCGAAAATGGCTCCCCGTTTATAGCGAAATATAATTCAAGCCGATTCGTCACGGCCTACTGGGCTTAGCTGCCGGCTCCCAGCGGACGACATTCGTGAACTTGCGTGCAATGATAGCTGTCAAACTGGAACAGGTTTTACGACTCTATTTGATTATAGGAGCTGGAGAAATGCTGACTATCTTTGTCCCTTTACAGTTTTGGATCATTTCCAGTGAATTCGTTTAAAGTTTACATTACAACCGCTAGAGTACGTTCATTGTTGATTTTAAACAGGGTTTTCTTCCTACAGAAAAAAAATTCTTCGAATTAGGATTCATATTTGTGCTCTTAGATATCATTCGATCTCATCTCGATTGCTTTGCGATAAAAAAGTTAGTTTGCTGTCTACTACTTATATAGTTACTGTATCATCGAAGAAGATTGGCGCGATTTGAATAAGGGTTCATGTTGCTACGTACAAGGGTATTCTTAATGTTATGTGATAGCTCGATTGGGTGTCTGTTTATCTTTCCGTTTCGCAGAAGAGGGTGAAGTTAAGAGTAAAACTTCGCTTAGCAAACAGTCTTTGTCTGGGGTTCGATTGGCGAATGGTATTTAGCCAAATGGTTGATACAACTAATAGCAGCTTACAAAACATGGGAAGGGATTTATGTTTTGCTTTGTTTTGTTTTGATACAACTGTACAGTGATTTAAATAAGACTGATTAGGGTTTTCTGAAAGTTTCCTTTAAAATTAAAATCACAATTTTTTCTCCTTATAAACTATCTGCTCATGAAACTCACACTGATTCAGGTGCGCACTTCAGGGAGATTTTACTTGAGCCCCTGATCTCAATGATGCCCGCTTTAGATTAGAATCTTGCCGTACACGAGCTGCGAAACGAGTGTTGCCGCCGGAAGGGTTTTTTCTCAAGAATCCGCCACCGCCTGGGGCGGTTCACTGCGGGACGGCGGCGCTGGTGGCTGATGTATTTGCTGCTGCGGTGTCAGTCGATTCCTGTTCCAACCGGTGCTGCGATTCGAGGCCTGCGTGTGCTGGCTGTAACCCGAATCGGAACCAAAGCTACTGTCTCGCGAGTAGATGGCCTGGTGGCTGGCCGCTGACCCGTTGCCACCATGCGTGCGAAAAGTGGTGAAATGGGGTAAAACGTAAGGATAGGGAGGACCTGCACTTCCGCCACTGCTTCGGTCGCTATACGACAGACAAGCGTCATAGATGAGGCCTTCGTGGAAAACCGGCTCGTGGTAGATGTACTGCGATGGATCCTGCGTCGATATCACGGCCAGGTTACTACTGTTGTTGTTATTGTTGTTGCTACTGCTGCTATTATTGTTGATGTACCGTCGGCGATCCAACGAGCGGGGATTCGTCCGCGATCGATTGCTTCCACTCGATGTGTGATGATTGTGATGGTTATTGTTGTTGCCGCCAGGGTACGGAGGTCTTCCATTGCGGAAAATGGTAGATACACTGGGGCCACCATTCTGGATTGTCGCACTCGATGCGGACAACTGAGCGTTGATTCGATTTCGTCGCTCAACAGGATCGCATTCATCGTCGATTGTACTGTAATAATTACTACGGCTACCGTTATTATTCAGACTATTGCTATTCAGAAAGCTATTATTGTTGATGTTGTTCAAGTTGTTGGGGGTTCCTGTGCCAGTAGCTGCTGCTGCCGTCTGGTAGGACGGTGGTAGCGTCATCATTGCCCTTTCCTCGTAGCCGGTCGGCATTAGCCGCATTTCGCTCGGTGACTGAGCCGATGTTAGGGGATTGTTAAAGTGCTTATTGCCTCTACCACTTCCGAGTGTCAACGGTTGTTTTCTAGAACGAAACAGACCAGTGCCCCCGGAACAATTGGTAGTGGCGTTACTACTACTACCTCCACACGTTTGGTTGTTGTTCGCTTTGTTACTGGTAGTGGCGTTATTACTGCTGTTGTTGACATTGCTCCCACTCGCGCTACTTGCACAGTCCGTGCTGGAGTTGGAGTTTCTATTGTTATTACCACTGCTGCTACCACCGGCAGCACCGGCCGTTCTTAGGTTATTGTCATTGTTGGACGATGACGACGACAGGAGCGAATTTCGCTCGGTCCGATTCCGTTCCATGTACTGGTCGGTGTTGCTGCCGCTGGTTGTTCCTGCGTTGCTACTAGCGCTACGGTCGTGATAGATTGTGGCCACCGTCGTTCCACCGTCGGAGGAGGATTTATGGAATGACCTGTCGCCCGGCAGGCTGAGTTCATCTTCGGCGAAATCGTCATCCGATTGAACTGGTGGCTCTGAATCGGTGTCCCGGGGGTGCTCTAGCTCTTCATACACGTTGTCGTGCGATCGGTAAGGGTCCGGTCCCGGCGAGGAACAGATGAACAACGGTGGCGACCGGGGCATCGGATAACCGCTAGGATAATGAATCTGCTTCGGGTGGTGGAGCTGGAAGTGGCAGAAAAACAAAGAACAATCGTTATTAGAATAATGCGTTTCCGGAGGGCTTAGAGTGCTGATTCTTATCCGCCACTCGAGTACGAGAGATTTTCACACCCCTGAACAAAGCACACACTGCACTGCAGCTGTGGAGTGTGCTTGCGGTAGAGCCTGGTGTGAGTGCAGTGAAGGGGTTTATTATTTAGAGATTGCACAAAACATAAGATGCATCGAAGGTGGCGGTGAATTGCCCTTCCGAGCAGTGAAATGAATGATGCGAAAACGTCGTGTGAAGAAAAAATAATAATTTAAGAAATTTCTTGGTACTATGGAATGGGGTGAATTCCCGTTAATTTTCCCGAACCAGTATATAATTAAAGAAAACAGGACTAAGAGAAAGATTTCAATTGTTCACTCTGTAAATGAAACCAAAAATAAAATCGCAATATTTGAGGTAAGAATCTATTCACCCGAACTTCACGGGTCGAAATTAACTAATATTGCTCTAATTTGATCAATGTTCGACTGATTTTGTTTATATTGAAAGAGTAAGCACAGACTAACAGACATAACACTTCAAATAAATTTTCACTAAAATCATTTTTAGGATGATACCAGTACTTTATGTTAGTAACACTAGCACCATCTGCTGCCGTGTTCGCGCTGCGTCTTGTATTTCGACCAAAGCGCTAGCGTACGTACAAGGGAACATGCATAATGATTATTTTTCAAATTTCATTATTGAAAACACACATTGTATCAAGAAAAGACAATAAAGCAACTTTTTTTTTGTTTTTGTGCATCAACTTGTTGCTGTCAAGCTGTCAATAGATATCGATAGTTATCGATAAGGGCCGGTAACTGTCGATAATTATGATAATTATCCGTAGCCACTTTAATCCTGTCGGAGTCACTCATATTTGACGCTAGCTCTCAAACAGAGGGCAAAGAGAAAATTTGTGATAGTATACCTGTGCATTAAAAATTGTGCTCATAGAAGGGAGTTAAAGGAAAAAATGGACATTTTTTTCTTAGTTTCTTGTTTGCTACGTTGCTTGGCTTAACCTCTCACCTTCCCTCTCGTCACATTTTATCACAAAACTGCAAACCCCCCTCCGATCTCGAATGCCACGTTATTTATGAATGTTTCCTTATCACATTTTAATGATGAACGATTACCGAAATATACACACAGAAAAACTCGCTGATAGTCATTTATCAGTAAGTTTGTTATATTCTAAGGTATTGTACTGCATCAAATTTCGAATACTTAAGCTGTGAGGTAACTTCTTGCATTAAAAAATCAACGAAAAATGAACCTTCATATAGATCTTGAAGATTTAGCATGTTGGTTATTCTATTTTTGTTACGAATAAGTGCTAGGGTATTTGTTCCATTATTCATCTCATTAAGCCGATAATCACAAAGAATGCACGGATTGAACACCAAATTTTCACGAAATCATTAAACAAATGAACAAAAGACGCTTACATGCTCTTATGGAATCGCATTGGAAATTTAGTAAGATTTATCCTGAATTTTGTAGAACAAACCATTTTTCAAAACGCTTCCATATTCATCTCAAAACCTAAATCACTGCTCAATTATTCATCTCACGACGCACAGTGGTCCAATAAGGCAAAAAGTGGAACTTAATTCATAGCGCCTTTCAACTTCATCCTAGCTTAATAGTGTCTTCGGAACAATTGTTTGTATGAATGACCCGCATAATTGCAAATTGTCAAAAAGTATGAAAAGTTTACTATACTAAAAATAAAAAAAAAGACTGATTTGTGTTAAGAGATAGGGGAATAGTATATTCAGCAAAGTTGTAGAAGAATCAAAAATATGAAACTTTGTTGAACAAATGAAAATCCTATCTTTTTTCGGTACAAAATTATAAAGTATATTACATGGAACTTATTTAAAAGTTAGATTTTTGTACTTAACTTTTGTTAGTTGCATTCTACACGAGAATGTAGTTCGGACGAATTGTTTTAGAACGTGCAAAAACATGAAATTTTGCTGAACAAACGAATTTCCTATCTTCATTGGGAACAGAGTTACAGAGTATTTCATGTAAAAGTTACTTAAAAGTTGGTTTTTTGTACTTAACTTTTGTTAGTTACATTTTACAGGAAAACGTTGTTCTAAAAGAGCATTTTGGCATACAAAACAAACGTTTTTGTTGAAGGCCACATATCTCCAGGACTTTTCCTTACAAAGTTATAGCATATTTTAGCTTATTTATTCGATAACTTTAACAACGTATAGAATAACCATTAGGTGGATTGGGACGGGTGGAACTTATAACAGTTGAGCACTCAAGCTAAACTTCGAGAAAAAGCAACAAAAAAGCAACAGCCTCCCCAACTGGTCTTGAGGTACGATGCTGGCCTAACAAGCCAGTCGTCGTAGGTTTGAGTCTTGACTCGGTAGAGACTGTTGGTGTCAGTAGGATCGTAGCGCTAGTCCGCAATTGTCCTGTACACTTAACTGTTGGCTGCGAAGTCTGTGCATAGTAAACAGAAGGCCAAGTTGCGAATCGGAATGTAGCACCAAGGCTTTGCTTTACTTTTTTCTTGAAGCTATCGAAAAAAGAATCTAAAATATCATATAACTTTGTAAGGAAAAGTCCAGGAGATATATGGTCTTTGGCAAAAATGTGTGTTTTGTGTACCCTAGCAATTCGTGCGAACTACATTTTCGTGTAAAATGCAACTAACAAGAGATAAGTATAAAAAACTAACTTTTAAATAAGTTCCATGTAATATACTTTCTAACTTTGAGCCGGAAAAAGAAAGGATTTTCATTTGTTCAACAATGTTTAATATTTTTGAATCTTCCACAACTTTTCTGAATAAACTATTCTTCTATCTCTTAATACAAAAAAGTTAATTTTTTTAATTTCATAATAGTAAACTTTTTATATTTTTCGACAATTTGCGATTATGCGGGTCATTCATACAAATAATTGGTCCGAAGACACTATTAAGCTAGGTTGAAGTTGAAAGGCGCTATGGAGTTGAGTTCCACTGTTTGCCTTTTTGGACCACTGTGCAACGCCCCTATATTCATCACACTGTTGTTAATCATGAATGAATTACACTTTCATGAATAAACGTAGCCGCAAATCGTCGTAGTAGGTTACCTAACTACCCCCGTGTAGTTGTTACCGTGCAAAATTGGTAACCTAGGTAACCACTGCAGTGCTGTCCATTTATGTCAATTATGTCGGAATATTTCAACATTTTCAGTATGATTTTTTCGTATTAAGAGAAACATATAAAAAAAATACAGAAAGCAGATAAAAATACATACAGTTGAAATTTAGGATTGGTAAAAATTCATCTTATATATTTCTGACAATTGAAGCTTGTTTTTGGATATTTGAGGTGAACATTTTATAGATTAAAGTATTTTTAGTGTAAAGAGTTATTTTGTTTAGTGATCAAAATAAAAAGTGAACCGTTTATGATGGAAAAAACTTGGCTGCTAAACGAGTCCCGTTGTAGCCTTATAGAGAAATGCGCGGATTTTGTTTGCTTGGGTAGATTATTGAAATAAATGAGTTTTCGAGTGCCGATGCCTGACTATAATATCCAATTTAGAGTTTTTAAATGAGTTTTTGAGGATTCTACTCTATGAGAAATCTAAATTGAACTAAAAAGAATCCATTCCATGGATTAGTATATTGGTTTAGTTAGATAATATACGGGTTTTCCTGTTTGTTGAAGATGAATATATGGGCATAGATGTATAATGGAACAGTTACCCTATTTATATAGATTTAAACATATTTTGCATATGAAAATCACGAGGATTCAGAATTCGGCTATGATTCAAACTACGAACACTTCAACAAAGGATGTTGACAAAAAGGAAAAAGTCCTTTTCTGTCCACTACTCTTGCCGGTATTCCACTACCTTCCAGGCGGATTATAGTTGAGGTTTGCAGGAAATCATGCACAATAGAAACCTGAAGATTTTCGCTTTCCAAATGGTTAATCGTGAACTTTTTGCCAAATTTTTTGAGCAGTTCATAGCGAACTGTACAATGCGCTTGCAGAATGCTCCTTGTTTCGTCGCCATTTTTAACAGAGCTGGGCATGTATGAACAAAACAAAAAATATTGGCATACAGAAGAGAGAGAGAGAGAGAGAGAGAGAGAGAGAGAGAGAGAGTAAGAGCTTACATACACATACTCTCATTTCTCTCTAAGCGTGCTTGTTGTGGAGTAAGAGAGCCTCAAAAAATTAAAATTTTTAGTTGTCACTAGTTATAATAATAATATTTTTTATTACTAGCTAGCTTTATACTAGCTATAATAATTCAACTTTTGTTCGGAAATGTTCGAAGTTTGAATCAAAACGGTTGAAGAATTGTTTTAGTTTTATAACATTCGATAAGCGTTAGATGTGCTGCCCATAACAGCTTATGGAAAACATGGAAAGCGAGAAAATGTGATTTTGATGTTAGACTACTAATTTTTTGTTAAGTTACTTAAGGTATTTTATTTTCTTCAAGAGTATTACTTTATTACATCCATAATTTTGACTATAAACATACTCTGGCTGCAATTATTCAGAAATTTCTATTATTTCTATATTTTTTTTGTTTTGCGTCAGCTGCAAAATAAATGCCTGTCAGTCCCAGAGAGAGAGAGAGAGAAAGAAGCGAAGCAAAAACCACCGGTTTGACAACTGGGTTGCACATGTGAGAGGTGCCAGGTCTCTTTTCAAAGTGCAATGTTAACTAGGTTTTTTATGTGCCGTGTCAAATAAATGTTGTGAAAAAAAACTAACTCTTTTATTCGACTCGTAAAATCGGTGGTGATACTGGGTTACTGGGAATAGCAGAGTGCATCGCAAAAACCGCGAAGGTGTTCAAATTTGTACACTTTCACCACAATTGATCATTATTTTTTTAATCATACAAAAGGTTTGTGAACCGCTGGTTAAAAATCACTGTGAAAATGCAATTTTGAAGCATTCTGATTCCATTGTTTAGAACAAGGAAAACGTATGGAAGTAAACACGTCCTCTATTGTATCTGATCGTGATACCTCTCAATGTGTTATTACACTTCTTGTTCGTTTGGCTCAGATTTCAACAGTTCGTTTGGCTCACAACATTCTCTTCGCTCTGAGTATTGCTAGTGCTACCATGACAAGGAAATATTTCACTATCATGCAAGGTTCATTCTGTCTTTTTAGTTTTTTTTTATTTGTGAATAAAGAAAATCGAGTCATCTGTTAGCAGGCTTTGTTGTGCTCATCTTCATCTCAGAGAGAAAACAGTTTTCTTCCCTCTTAACAACTGTGAGCTTACATTCAATGTGCATCAAACGGTGTGATCGTGCTCACCTCATCTGCTGTAGAGAGAGCGCAGAGTAATAGTTTCTCTGACGAAAAAACGCTCTAATTTTACTGATCAAAAACCCAGTAAAACTCTTGTAAGTTGCTCATCCTTGCACGCAACAAAAGTGGAATAAATTGCTCGGTGATCAACTGAGCATTGCGTTACCGTTCTCATCGCTCTGAGGTGCACCAAAAACAGTATAAAATCTTACTTTCTGCAGAATACGCCCCCATGGTGAGTTGTGAATATTCCTATAATATTAAATTCGAAACAGCTTCAATGTGAACCTGAATGTTTTGATATTTGGCCAACTTCTCTTCTAGTAAAAGAAAAGCTAACGAAAACTCCTCCCTATTAAACTGAGAGAGCAAATAAATGTTTACCCCTAACACGCGATGATTAAGAGTGAAAAGGAACTCTTCGACTGAAATACTCTACGCCTAAATGTGGATAATTACTCACTCTGTGTAAGAGAAAGTCTAGTTCTCCAAGGGGTTTGGCAGGTAGAGAAGGGAATTTGAACAAAAATCAAGAAAACGGAAACGCTTGAAATTTGTAGAAAATTTGTCGCTCTGAACTGTATTGTGTGAGCTGTAATTTCGGAAATTCGATTTGTGTACTATATGATGGTGATCCGTGACTAGTCATGGATGGGAAAAATACTACCCCAAAAAAGTAGGAGGGCGGTATTCAAGACACGACCGCATGACGTTGACTACCGTATTCTTATAAAAAAAAAAAAAAATATTCCATTGAAGCAAATAGTAGAGGGAATTGCAACGCTTCTTTTACAAAACTTCTGTAATGAAATTTCGAGGCACCAAAAGGGGCCAGTTGCCGAATATATCCTTGTTTTTGGTTAGTCCGTCCAGAATTCCAGCCATTTAAGTGTTTTGCAGTAGCCATTTACTACTAAAAGCCACCAGCATTACGGGTGAAACCGGCACGAGATGACCGGTACTCTTTTGTCTTTCCTCCTTTCAGCTGCTATCACCTAGCGTCCGCATGTCACTGGTGCGGTTTTGGAATTAAAATGATGGGGCGCCGGCCGCTGTCGTAAATTTATCCCCAACAAAAAGAAGCATATTTGCAAGGTTTTTTCCGCTAGCAGCAGCATAAACATCGGAAACAGAAAGTGACAACAACAATAACAACAAAGTCAGATCGATTGTATCCGTTAGTGTCGACTGTGCTTGGGAAGAGAGGTAGTGATTGGCTGCGCGGTATGATTTAGACAATCGATATTAATTACCAATTTTTCAATAGTGTATCTCAAACAATAGTTTGTTTTTGTTACATAAATTTAACCGTAAAAGAATTTCTGATCGATCGATCGCCAAAACCTCGAAAACCTGATAATAGATGACTGCAAAATAAGCGCTCAAAACCTGACCACTTTTCTCTGGTTTTCCCTGGTTGAATTACTAGATTTTCAAATTCAGGGGCCTAACTTCGATATAGACGTTAGTCAACGTCAAAAAATCAGAATTGTGAGTAGAAATGCTTTTGCTGCTAGAACCAAAATTTCGTGATTAAGGTAGTTAAAATTAAAACACGGTTGAAACTACTGCAACGTGCCCATAATATGTACACAATAGACACAGAAAGTTGAATGACGATTGATAATTTTGAAATCGAGTTTTCTTTTATTCTTTTAAGTTTGAACGAAACTTTCAAAGATAACTTTCCAACGCGTTTTCCTCAAAATTATAATTTTTGAGTTGTGGGTTATTATCAGTAAAGTTTATGAACAATGGATGGCATAATACACTTTATAGTAACTCTATAATTTAGTTAGGCCTCTGTCATAGTAGACGCGAAAAGCGGCGCGAACCGATTCGCCCGGCCGTACCCGATCAGTCAAAAATATCAGGATTATAACAAATCTTGATATATTGTAACGCACTTTTCGCATCAACTTGTGTTCTAAGCTTGGTCTCGTTAATAGTTAAAATATCAAAATTTCTATCAAAATCATTTACTGATTATAACAAATTATAGCAAGTTTTGTAGATTTTCGGCAGAAAAAGATCAGAATTAGTTAGAATGTACAATATTTTCTTGATTGAATAACAAGTTTTGTTTTAAATATGCTTTAGAAAAACACACTTTTGAACATTCAAGTGTATGGTAACAGAATTTGATATAATTTTGTACTTTTTACCATTCTGGCATATCAAAAATATTACAGGCTTTGTTATTTCTATCAAGTTCAGATATGTTTGTGTTATCCGTTTGTTATAATCGTTTGATCGGGTAGGCCAATGTACAGCCGTAAGTAGAGCTCTACATTACTGCCTTACTGTGAATAAGAGGTACAAAAACCGAGTATAATATAGATATTATCAAATTTATATGCTTGAAAACATGTTATAACAGCGACAAGTATATGCAGTTGTGAAAACTTGCTGACCTCATTATAAACTGAATTGAATTTCCTACCTCGAGTCGAAGGTCCTTCTCCAGCGTCCCAATCAGTTAAAAGCGTATTACCTCTAACCCCTAGCATGTCGTCTTGATCTCGTTCTTGCCCAGCAATCGTTCTTCGTACCTTCGGAGAAATCGTCTTCTGCCGATCCTTCGCACGCTTCCGAGAATTGCGCTTATAGATCATGTTCATGTGTCGAGACATTGCGAAGATTCTCAATATGTTCGTTTTAGCACTAGACGAAACTGCTAGCAAATTACTATAGCTGTAAACCTTTATAACAAAAATCCGTATCGTCCGTATGTAGCCGGTACGGTTTAGTAATGAAACTGATGGGGTGAAATGTTCGAACGGTACGTTTTATACCAAGGCTTCGTCAGATAAATTAAAAGAGGGATGGGCTACGCAAATTATGAAATGGAAGAGACAAATGTTTCTTGAAAGCTGCGCCGGCCGCTGTCACAATATTAACACCAACACAAACATGCATTTTTGCAAGGTTTTTTCCGCTAGCAGCATCATTTGGTAAAACAGAAAATTCAATTTGCCGCTTCTGTAACAAAATTTAGAGGCACCAAAAGGTGCCAGTTACCGATTATAGTTTCCTGGTTAGTCCGTCCAGAATTCCAGCCATTTAAGTGTTTTGCAGTAGCCATTTATTACTAAAGCCACCAGCATTACGGGTGAAACCGGCACGAGATGACCGGTACTATATTGTATTTCCTCCTTTCAGCTGCTATCACCTAGCGTCCGCATGTCACTGGTGCGGTTTTGGAATCAGAATGATGGGGCGCCGGCCGCTGTCGTAAAATTAACACCAACAAAAAGATGCATATTTGCAAGGTTTTTTCCGCTAGCAGCAGCATTTTGTAATAAAACAGAAAATTCAATTAGCCGCTTCTGTAACAAAATTTCGAGGCACCAAAAGGGGCCAGGTGCCGAATATATCCATGTTTTTGGTCAGTCCGTTTAGAATTCTTTCAAGATAGCGTCCGTATGTAGCCGGTACGGTTTAGTAATGAAACTGATGGGGTGAAATGTTCGAACGGTACGTTTTATACCAAGGCTTCGTCAGATAAATTAAAAGAGGGATGGGCTACGCAAATTATGAAATGGAAGAGACAAATGTTTCTTGAAAGCTGCGCCGGCCGCTGTCACAATATTAACACCAACACAAACATGCATTTTTGCAAGGTTTTGACGTTGGACTAACGTCTATATCGAAGTTAGGCACCTGAATTTGAAAATCTAGTAATTCAACCGGGGAAAACCAGGGAAAAGTGGTCAGGTTTTGAGCGCTTATATATCAGTCATTTCTTTTCAGAATTTCGAGGTTTTGGCATCAACCGATCAGAAATTCTTTTACGGTTGAATTTATGTAACAAAAATAACCTATTGTTCGAGATACACTATTGAAAAATTGATAAATCACATCGATTGTCTAAATCATACCGAGCAACCAATCACCAGCTCTCTTCACAAGCACAGTCGACACTAACGGATACAACCGATCTGACTTTGTAAACAGTCTCGCAGCTTTCAACCAATAACGAGCTCGCTTTCGGTAGCTGCAACAGGTGTTTCAACACCGTTTTAGAATGCTTCTTTTATCATTACCACTGAACAGATTCTAAACACCTATGGCTTGATTGATACGGGAAATATTGCGCAAGATTGTCATATAATAATTTAAACATGTTTTCGATACTAAACTAGTTAAAAGTTGTGTTAAAAGTCGTGCACATTCAACCAATCACAAGCTCGCTTCTTGTTTGCTCGCGGATGGATTTTTGCTTTGGGCTATATAATAGCCTGTGTCGTCTCATAGCAAGTGGAAGGCCTCATCAGTTAACAAGTGGAAGGCCACCAGGCCGGTCTTGTATAATCAGCAGCGGTGGCTGATTCCAGCGGCCAAACTGAGCTGCAGCAGAACCAGAGCGGGGGTATCAGGCAGCAGCGGCGAAGGTAGTGGGAAGCTGCATTTCTTCATTCAGTTCGGTGCTCCTTCGATCTGAGTTGGACCCCACCAGCGGTAATCCAATTCAGATATCGTTGGGTGAAAACGTTGGGTGTGTGTGCAGTGTGCACATATAGCGTATGTGCATCTGTATTGCTATGACATTTGCGATGATAGGGATGGCGCTGTTGCGTGTGTATGGCTAGCTATAGCGTGTGTAAGACACTAGCATGTGTAGAATATTATGGCTATTGCGTGTATATCTTCAGCGTGTGTACGGAGACTTATAGCTTGTGTGTGGATAGCTGCTGCGTGTGTAATGATTAGTTATAGCGTATGAATGGATAGTAATAGCACATGGTTGGATAGCTTATGCGTGTGTATAGATAGTTGTATCGGATGTATGGAAAGGAATAGCGTGTGTATGGATAGCTTCGGCATGTGTGTATAAAAAACTATAGCTACAGCGTGTGTATGAATAAATCTAACGCGTGTTTAGATAGTTATAGCATGTGTGTGAATAACTATAGCGGGTGTTTATCGAAGATTATTATTGTCATTGAAAATATTAAAATGTCTTAACGAACACAGTTGTGAATTTGATTTTACAGCAGCGTTTTAACTTCTTCAGCCAGTCTTAATTCATTTAAAAAAAATTACTACCTATGAATGATCAACACTTATTTACTAGAAATTTGATTTAGATCAAAACGGGTTCTTTTGAGTATCATAAATTATTGGTAAAAAGAGTTGCAAGTTTTCTCAATGAGCATTCATTAAATTTTCGTTTTTGTTTCTCGGTGCGCGGTTTTGACTTTGTTTCTCGCACACAGAGAAAGAAACAAACTTGTCGCTATCGTGAAAAATAACAAAACAATTAGAAATGCTCTAAATCACAACTGAAGAAGTTAAGATATTATCCTGTCACTCGCCCAAACCTTGATAACAACTACCAAAAAACGTGTGATTGAGCTCTTGCTATATTGAGTTATTGAACCAAACGTTTTTGTTTTTCAAATACATGAAGTTATATGCTGGGCTGGAACTAACCTAGCATGAGTTTTATCGATTAAATGTCAAACAATTTTCAAATTTAAAATTTTCGTTTGAATCGTTCTGGGCTCCAATTTCAGATAGTTTCGTAAAGTTTGCTTTTTGCTTAGATAGGAAAATTTTACCAATCCGCTCAATTAAATGATTGTCTTGGTAGTGCAGCAAACAAAGGGTTGATTCGAATATGTATGAAATGACAGCGATTAAATAAAAGATATCCATTCTTTTAGTATATATTATTATTTATAACGTTTTAACGTCTCAGCATTCAGAAATGCACTGTTAGATAAAATTGCAGCAAATACTAGAGTTGCAATTCTCTCTATTATTTGTTTTAATGGAATATAAGAATACCGTAGTCCATCGTCATGCGGTCGTGTCTTGAATACCACCCTCCTACTTTTTTCCGCTAGCAGCATCATTTGGTAAAACAGAAAATTCAATTTGCCGCTTCTGTAACAAAATTTAGAGGCACCAAAAGGTGCCAGTTACCGATTATAGTTTCCTGGTTAGTCCGTCCAGAATTCCAGCCATTTAAGTGTTTTGCAGTAGCCATTTATTACTAAAGCCACCAGCATTACGGGTGAAACCGGCACGAGATGACCGGTACTATATTGTATTTCCTCCTTTCAGCTGCTATCACCTAGCGTCCGCATGTCACTGGTGCGGTTTTGGAATCAGAATGATGGGGCGCCGGCCGCTGTCGTAAAATTAACACCAACAAAAAGATGCATATTTGCAAGGTTTTTTCCGCTAGCAGCAGCATTTTGTAATAAAACAGAAAATTCAATTAGCCGCTTCTGTAACAAAATTTCGAGGCACCAAAAGGGGCCAGGTGCCGAATATATCGATGTTTTTGGTCAGTCCGTTTAGAATTCTTTCAAGATAGCGTCCGTATGTAGCCGGTACGGTTTAGTAATGAAACTGATGGGGTGAAATGTTCGAACGGTACGTTTTATACCAAGGCTTCGTCAGATAAATTAAAAGAGGGATGGGCTACGCAAATTATGAAATGGAAGAGACAAATGTTTCTTGAAAGCTGCGCCGGCCGCTGTCACAATATTAACACCAACACAAACATGCATTTTTGCAAGGTTTTTTCCGCTAGCAGCATCATTTGGTAAAACAGAAAATTCAATTTGCCGCTTCTGTAACAAAATTTAGAGGCACCAAAAGGTGCCAGTTACCGATTATAGTTTCCTGGTTAGTCCGTCCAGAATTCCAGCCATTTAAGTGTTTTGCAGTAGCCATTTACTACTAAAGCCACCAGCATTACGGGTGAAACCGGCACGAGATGACCGGTACTATATTGTATTTCCTCCTTTCAGCTGCTATCACCTAGCGTCCGCATGTCACTGGTGCGGTTTTGGAATCAGAATGATGGGGCGCCGGCCGCTGTCGTAAAATTAACACCAACAAAAAGATGCATATTTGCAAGGTTTTTTCCGCTAGCAGCAGCATTTTGTAATAAAACAGAAAATTCAATTAGCCGCTTCTGTAACAAAATTTCGAGGCACCAAAAGGGGCCAGGTGCCGAATATATCCATGTTTTTGGTCAGTCCGTTTAGAATTCTTTCAAGATAGCGTCCGTATGTAGCCGGTACGGTTTAGTAATGAAACTGATGGGGTGAAATGTTCGAACGGTACGTTTTATACCAAGGCTTCGTCAGATAAATTAAAAGAGGGATGGGCTACGCAAATTATGAAATGGAAGAGACAAATGTTTCTTGAAAGCTGCGCCGGCCGCTGTCACAATATTAACACCAACACAAACATGCATTTTTGCAAGGTTTTTTCCGCTAGCAGCATCATTTGGTAAAACAGAAAATTCAATTTGCCGCTTCTGTAACAAAATTTAGAGGCACCAAAAGGTGCCAGTTACCGATTATAGTTTCCTGGTTAGTCCGTCCAGAATTCCAGCCATTTAAGTGTTTTGCAGTAGCCATTTACTACTAAAGCCACCAGCATTACGGGTGAAACCGGCACGAGATGACCGGTACTATATTGTATTTCCTCCTTTCAGCTGCTATCACCTAGCGTCCGCATGTCACTGGTGCGGTTTTGGAATCAGAATGATGGGGCGCCGGCCGCTGTCGTAAAATTAACGCCAACAAAAAGATGCATATTTGCAAGGTTTTTTCCGCTAGCAGCAGCATAAACATCGGAAACAGAAAGTGACAACAACAATAACAACAAAGTCAGATCGATTGTATCCGTTAGTGTCGACTGTGCTTGGGAAGAGAGGTAGTGATTGGCTGCGCGGTATGATTTAGACAATCGATATTAATTACCAATTTTTCAATAGTGTATCTCAAACAATAGTTTGTTTTTGTTACATAAATTTAACCGTAAAAGAATTTCTGATCGATTGATGCCAAAACCTCGAAAACCTGATTATAGATGACTGCAAAATAAGCGCTCAAAACCTGACCACTTTTCTCTGGTTTTCCCTGGTTGAATTACTAGATTTTTAAATTCAGGGGCCTAACTTCGATATAGACGTTAGTCAACGTCAAAAACTGGCACCGGAAAGTCCGGTCTTGGATCAATTCTGGCGTTTCATGTTGATAACGCTTGCTGTTTGTTTCTCATTTTCACTTTACTAAAGGGACCGTGAGGAAATTTTCTTGCGTGAACGTGAAGGATGTGCGTGAAATATTTCATCAATGTATAACAGCTCGTTACAAGGATGAAATTCGAGTATACCACAGTCTTCTCTTCTTACGCGGAAAATATGTAGCGCGTAAAAAAATGCGTAAGTTAGGAAATCCACCAAAATATTTCTGCTAAATTGCTTCAAAAAAGAATGAATAGCAGTGTTATTGTTAATGCGAATCGACTGAAAACAAGAAAAAATATAAAAAAGGTTAAGCCAAATTAGTGAATTGGATTAGGTAAACTCATCTGACGCTCTGAATAAACGATTTGAAACGATTTTGTAAATGAAAAACTAATAAGAACATATCGCGAAAAAAGAATTTCCGGAAAATCCGTGTAAAAAAAACCCGCGTAAACTTCGAAATCCACCTGAAAAAAACGCGTAGATTCCAAAATCCGCGTAAAGGAGACCTTAGTGATTGGGCGTAGTTCAATTGTAGTAGAATTTTGCTAGTGAAAATGAGATTTATCAGCACTGCACACTGTCTCCAAAGCTGCAAATACGTGATCGAAATTATTTTGACTCAAAAAAGTTAATTTTAGAGCTGTAGTGCCTTCAGCAAAGTTGATCCATTAATTATTCTCCATTTTATAGAAGTTGCAATTTTATGATTGACTCATTTAACAGTGAGAAACGAATTTTACTCTCTTAAGTTGTGTATATAACAATTCACTTTGTTTGACAAAGTTGTAGCACATTCTAAAAAACAACTTTGTCGAAAGCCTATTTAAATAGACTTATGTGGAGTTTTCTACAGATAGCCACTTAAAATCAATTGTTTCAATATAACATCTAGTATTGATTTTCAACCATTTTTCAATGTTCTACAATATTTTTTACTATAACAAATGCATAATCAAAAAGGCTCAAACATTTCAGGCGGTTTTCTTCGTTATATTTATAACTCAAAAAAGTCTATTTAAATAGTAACAAAACCTAAATCGAAATAATTCCTAGAAAAACACGCCTGTTCGATCCGATTGTTTTATTAGCACTTGTTGACACCAGCGTTGCGAGCGACAAAACAATGAATTTTTTGTTCAAAAAGGAAGCGAGAAGGTTTTGTTTTAGTCACCTTCTACCTACACAATTTTGTCGGCTTGGTCGAAAAGGGTTATACACGATCCTGTACAAATCGGAAATGCATCCCCCGCGTAAAAAATGACCCTAGTGTATTTTTCTTGCCCGTACAACTTTAGAAAAATTCTCATTCTCTATTGGAACAAAAGTCCTTTATTGTGCACAGCAACATTCATGAGGTAAAGATGAATTATTTTTCAGAGAAAAAAGGATCTCTTTTTCATTTCCAATGCATCGCTGCCTGGGTTAAATAAATATTGCTGTCTTCTGATGCCCTTCCTGAGAAGGTTTATCGCATTTACTTTGCCCGACCCTGTGTGTACAAACCTGTGACACTCTCCGCGGGCCGTATTTATGAAGCATAAATAGAAGTATATTCTACACCCCTAATGAAAATTTACCCCTTCCGCTTGCCGACGAAGGGCGACCGAGCGTTGTTGGAAGAACAACAACAGACAACCACACTAGCTCACGGTTGTGTACTCTAATAGAATATGTAGTTAATATGCAAAAGCACTACAGCAACGTCAGATAATTTCTGGCCGGGACCGGAGTTTGTTCGCGGGAGGAGCGAGCAAATCAAAATAAAGCACAGACAATGAGTTCGCTGTCTCTATTCTACAACGCGTTCACATTATATTCGGTACGGAAGGCCAAGGCGGATACATGTAGGTTAACAATGCTGAAACAAGCACTTGACGGTCGCCACAGTGTGTGGGGGTACCACCAGGGTTTGAACAATGGAAAAGAAAGCACAGTCAGTTGTTGAAGTGGGTACACACTTCAGTCTTCAGCAACAACCAACTTGAAGGATGGGAATAACTAAACGAAACTGGCAGCCGGGCGGGTTTCGTGTAAATAGAAGAGTACACAAAAGGTAGAGCTTTAGAAAGATCATGATGATCAAACATCACTTGAGCGAACAACAACAACCCGTTTGAATAACCAAAGTATCAAAATAACAAAATAAATACACGTAAAGAGATACACCGTACTATAAGCGCAAACAGTCGAGGCGTCCCGGGGAAAACAGACGGGTCAGTTACAATCAAGTGGCGGCGCAGGTGGCGGGGTATCAACTCTATGGGACCGAAGCGCACCCAGGCGACGGCAGAAATACCACCCAAATAGTGGTCCCGGACTGGACCTCGGCCTTCCCGCACCTTCTTTCTGCTATATGATGTTTCTTCCTGGTTAATACGCGGGGATGGATGTGATTCCGCGTCATGGTCTCCGGTGCCGAATGGGATTTCATTTCGCTCGACGGTGCCCTCCCTTCCGAACCTTTCTGCGCGGTCGCTCTCGGCGGTCCGTGCGGTGTGCTGCAAGTATGTTCACAAATGTTTCGAGTATTTACACCCCTCAACGGGGCCATTATGCGGATGGACAAAGTCAAATATTATCGCTAGCTCTCTGTTCAGAAAGCACTACTAGCATCGAGTGGTTGTAGACGAAAGTTTTGAGTTTTTCGTGTTGCTCGGTAAATATGATTAATTCAGCTTGGCGATGAGCCGCATCCGAAGTCACCGGTGTGAATGGAAACGAGCGTTGGAATGTAGCGGTCTGACTTGTAACAACTTGACGTCAAAATGGTTATAAAACATGTTTTATTTGATACGCGATTGTAGCAACTATCCGGCATGTATTATAGTTTGAAGGGTCCTTCTATTGCCGTTAGTACGGGTGCGTTGACTTGGGTGGGTCATGTACAGTCACATACTCGAGAGATGCCGGAAAGAGATTGTTCTGTATTGTTTGAAGTGATAATTGCTCTGTTCAAGAAACGATGAAACCATTCATTTCAACACTTTTACACTTCAATTTTAGAATTTTGATGCAAGCAACCACGCAGAGGTACCTACATGTATTCGGTTTGAAGTTCACAAACACCACTCCTAGCCTTCCAGACTAGAATTATATAAAGCCTGTTCGATTTATACCTGACAATGTCACTTTCGTTGGATTCATCGTATTCATGTCATGCCCAACACAACACCTGATTGTTCGTACCGACATCTGTACGGCACTCTATGTCTATGATTGTTTATGCATCCCTGATGCTGAGACCTGAACAAATCCCTCCATCACCGATCTGAATGAAATCGAGAGCAATTGAATGAGATTAATTTCCTGTCGCGTACCGACCGACCGCTCACGCAGATAGCACAGTAGTGCTGTTGTACGTAGGTAGGTGTGTAAACAGGTAGGAGGACCCATTTCCGGGAGCATTCTGTTTTGAAGTGTTGTTTAATTTTCCTTCAATACCAGCTTCAATTATTGCATGCTTTTGCTTGCATCGGGGACTGATTTGAACGATTGAAGTATGTTGACCATTCTGCTTGATGGGCCGACAATATCTCCACTTACCCCCGGTGCGTTCAAAGGTAATCCAATTTCAACAGAAAATCTTGCACAGGATGTTGAGCTGAGGTGACAACAAAAGCCGACGACACACATTTGACAGACGGATGGCGGCTTTTTCTTCTCCGGTGTGTGTGTGTGTTTGCGTGCTCAACCGCGCCGTATGTAGGTACGCAGAGGCCAATGCACGGTCGGTACCGTCTTCGTGCAGGTACTGTCAAAATGTTTAGACAAACGATGTCAAAACATATCATGCACCGGCAGAAGGACAATTTGATCCGCGGATGCTGCACGGCAGAAACCACATACCTCACCTGGGTGTGTGTGGTATTGTCTGTGTGGAGCGACGTTTCCTCTGGTATACTTTCATTTAGTGCGCTGCTGCAGAACGTTATGTGAGTGCCTGAAGAGGGTATTAATTTCCTTGTCCTTGAAATTTGTTCATTTGCAGTTGTTTTGTTTCATAAAGACTGCTGCAGAAGAAGAGTGCATTTTGAAGTACTTTTTGTTATATTGGAAGTTTACCGATGGATTCATTGTTTGCAGCAACTTATTGAGGGTTTTGGGTCAACTATATCACTCTTCTACTGATGTTGTGCAACATCAATTTGTAATATTTCATATTTTCCTTCAGAATAATGCTAATATAATTTAATATCTACAGAGCAGTGTTTTACAGATTTAAGAATTTTTGTATTTTTAGAGCTGAATTTTCCAGAAAAATGGGTTTTAGGTATGTTTTTTTTCTAAATAACGTTTTTTTCAGATCGTAGTCGTTCAAATTTCCAAAATCAAATTTGCAAATATTTACTTCATCATGATTCCCAGATGGAAGATCTCTGCTAATGATAGAAGTGCGGACACTCGGGCGATACCACACGAGAATAATATTTCTGATCACAGTGGGTGATCCAAGCAGGCATAATATGAATCGATGCTTGGGTGTAATACCCAGTTCCTACCATGACAAATAAAAACCACTCAACATATCGATATATTTCATGTCTCACAATTCAACGATGTAAATGCTACGACACTTTGTTCTGGATTTATTTAAGAGGAGGTGAAAACGCGACACGAGAAAATAGTTTCGTTGGAAATGGCCACATTTTTCACTGTTTCAAATTTGATCATCATGCAAGCACAAATAAGTTTAATAAAAACATACTCTCCAATAACATTTCATTCCAACTCATTAGGGGCCATCCACATACCACGTGGACAGCTATGGAGGCGGGGGGGGGGGGGTTTGGCTAATGTTCACGGTCCATACAATTTTTTCAGAATTTATATGGGCAGTTGTCCACGGAGGGGGAGGGGGGGGCAAAATCGTTAAAAATCTGTCCACGTGGTATGTGGGTGGCCCCTTACTACTCTCGAATAAATGGCTACTTACTCTCAGCCAAGGTTGATGATGTTCAGCGCTCTTGCATGAAAGCGAAAAATAGCCACCATAAACGTTAGTGTTACCATGACAAGGAAATATTTCACTGTATTGCAATGTTCATTCTCTCTGCCGTCGTTTTTCATTATTCGTAAAAAAGTCAAGTCATCCGTTAGTCGCTGTGGAAACATGTTCGTTTGATTTTTACCGTTTTAAATTTGCTGAATATTTATTACTCCCGAGATTTGCTGTATAAACTGGATTTCTATAAATTAAGTTTGCGTACTGTCCAATGACGTAACACGACAAGTTTTGAACGGGAAAAATACTATCCCGAAAGAAGTAAGCTCCGGAAAGTCCGCTTAGGGTTTGCAATATTTCCGGAAGTTGATTTCCCGGGTAATGAAAAATCTAATTTCCGGGGAATTACCGGGACCTGGAAATGAGATTTCGAATAAAGTTTATTATTAAAATGCACTATACTTTTTATTGACTGTTGGTTTACTCAGAGAAGTTTCTTCCAGTCTTTAAAATGTGAAAAGAAAACGATAGTTTTCTCTTAAACCGACGTTTCGAGTAATCTATATTCTTTATCAAGGCTCTACAAGTGAATTGAGATCAAAAAATTTTTTTAGAAACAGTTACATGAATTATATACATAATATATCATTACCAAGAGGCAGAGTTTGGGAAACGTGACAGAACTGTGTGAATAATAGGAGCATTCAGTGTACAATATTTTCACCTATTTTATTCTATGCTATCATACAGCATGCTCTGACAAAAACTTTTTACCGTGACGATAGCGATGTGGATCTCTCGTCCGTACAAATATCAACTACTTTGCGATTGCTTGATGGAAGTCTCTGTTCAAAATTTTATCAATTCGTTGGCTTGATAGTGATTTTCTAACTCCTGGGGTTAAAATATATTTTAGCCATTGATTTCTCGTGAAATGGTTCTATAATAACACTAATTTAAAGAATCATGTTTCTTCCTGTACAGCTTCCAATGCTTACTGTAGCCCGACGAAGCTAAATGAGCGCTATAAGTTTAGTAACATTCATTTCTTTCGTGAACGAATGAATGGCAAAGCGTGACAAAAAATTACACAAGCCGAATCAGTGAATCGTTAAATTTGGGGTAAGGGTAACTAGATTCAATTCAATTTCACTGGAAACGGTGAAAGAGAGTGCAAACTATTGAATGTAAGATTTTCAAGCTTTGCCAAGAGGACCATTCTCCTGTAAAGTGGCTCTTCGGTTAGCGCATTAATTGTCAAAAACAGATAATTATCAACCTAACAAGATATCGCAACTATCATTAAATTAGCTAAACAAGATATCAAATACAATTTTAACTTCTTACATTATGAAAATTAGTACTAGTCCCTTTAATGAAGCGAAACTCGTAGCACTCTCAATCATACTAAGCATTTTTCCGTAACCAGAAACTTGCATGCAAACTCTATTGCGCACAAGTTATGCTGTGTGACAGTCGGTGGAAGCTGTCAGCAACCGTTGACGTTTACTGTTGTTTATTTCTGTATTCCGCTTGACGTGTTGCATGATTGCTGTATATGTTGAGCTCAGGCCTTCAACATCGCTGCGTTTGTTCACTGTATGGTCGTTTGTGATAACGTGGCACATTTCCAACACGTTCATCGCTGGTTTTCGCCAATGTTCATCCAGGATACACACCTCATTCAACTTGAATGAATGGTTGTCCTCGATACTGTGTTGGAGTAGAGCCATATACATACACTCAAAATATATTTCACGTTATAATTACCGGAAAAGTTATGTGAATATTTTCCACTGTCATTTTCATGTAGGTTTTACGGGTTTGTCATTTGAGTTCATCATGAATTGGTGGGATGATTTATCCTGTGAATCTTATTCAACAAACACATGCGTTTCATGTGAGTATCACGTAAAATTAAACTACCGGTAAAGTATAAGCATTTGATTATCTGATAGCTGCTACGTTTCATACAACGTTTTTTTTTAAATATGATTCCTCCAATTCTTAAGAGACAGAATATAATTTTCAGAAATCATCGAAATATGTTATTTGATGAATCGCACGGGCATGAATAATCGTCAATTCGTAAATGAATTAAACAACATGAAAACTGATAAATATTACGATATTTGGCGACGACATTCACTGTTAGCTTCAACTGTTTATGCTCAGGTAACTCCTCGATATTGAACTAAGTCTGTATGAAATCCGTAGACTCAAGACTAGATGTCAAATTCTTCTGGTTTTTCAAAAGCTCACTTATTGGCAAGCCATCGGGAAATTCTATTTTATGTTCAAAGGCTGAATCAGACAACACCTTCGCCATTTTGATTTCTATATATTTTCGCACAGAGAGTTCACGCAGTACTTTTTCTAATGACATCCGGTTTCACGTTGCCATGTTCACGTAGATGCTACGTGATAAAACATAGTATGCATGTGATTTTCACGTAGATGTTATGTATAAAAAATATTTTGATATGTAATGTGAAAAATATTTTGAGTGTAAAACATACGTAACACTCAGGAAGAAATCTTCCAAAAAAGTTGGCACAAAATGAACTACTCTAATGGTACCACACTCTGAATAAAATCACTGTTTGAGTTTTTTTTTGAAGACAGTGTACCTGCGCAGCCCTGCATTTGTCTCGTTCCTACTCGAAAAATGCTGCATTGATTTTGTAGTTAACTTTTTGACAGTTCCTTATGGGATTTTCTTTGGGGCTCGATAAAGTCGAGAAAAAGAAAATTCATTTTGTTCATTATTTGTCGAGTAGTTTGATATGACGGAGTAAGGGGTACTGTGGAGCAACGTGTACCAAAAAAAACGCCAGTGTTACGTATGTCTTATGTATGTGGTAGAGCAGTCTCTCATTAATAAAATGTAACAAAAAAAATCGTTAACAATTTCATTATAAATTCGCATGAAAAACGAATTGAAAAAACATATTCAAGTCCACATCAGAAATTCGTAATTGATTTTTGTTGCAAATATTCGCAGAAGAGGAGGTTTCAGGGTCTTCATGTCGTCAAACAATCACTTCAGAACCGCAGACAAATTTTTGATAACAATCGTTGGTGTTCGATTTCTAGTATACTTCCAAATCACTGATTCCAGCTCTTGTTACAATTTATTTGGAACTGGAGTGTTCAATTCTTTCAGTATGTTGACGAGAATACTCATACTTTTTTGGGCAAAATATTTCCTTGGGCTAACATGCTATTACACCATATACATAAGACATACGTAACACTCAGGAAGAAATTTTCCAAAAAAGTTGGTACAAAATGAACTACTCGAATGGTACCACACTCTTGGGCAGTGTAGGCAGTGTACCTGCGCAGCCCTCAAGGGGATGGCAACATGCTATCTCTTTCTATGTTTAATGAGTGAAGAGTATATGAAACTTTTGCTGGGCGTCTGCCTCGGGGCTTTATTTTTAAATAAAGCCCTGATTTGTTGCGTACTGTCAAACGTGTAGAGTTTAGTGTAGCAAAGCGTGTTTTTTTTTTCAAATATATTTGCTATGCCATTACACAATGCGAATTATTTTCATTTATGGAAAAACTACGTAGCAAATCTAGTTTTCATTGGCAGAACAATATTTCAAACCTTTTTGGAGTAGGTATCACCATTGATTTGAGAGTAGGATTTTTGATTGATTAACTGGAACGTTATTTCTGTGAAAAACCAAGATAAACCGGAAAGAAACGATAGAATACAAAATAATCAGATCAATACGACTCAAAATAAGTCAGATTTAGAGCATTAATAATGCTCTTATAAAATGCCTACGACCTGAGTTAGTGTTTTTTTGAGTTTTATTAAATAAGACAGAAAATAAAGTTAGATCCACTTAATATTTAGTCGCAGCTTTCTATTTATTGTGGCGCCTCTAGTGGCGGTGACTAGAAACCAATGACAGCGCAGCGATGAGAAAGGTTTGTTTGCTGGACCGATTCAATGAAACTCTAACGCTGGATCGCGCTGATCATTGAAACGATTTAATAAAACTCTAATGCTGGATCGCAGGAACCGCAGAAGTGGAATGATTGACAAGCAGCTACGATTGAAAGTCTGCAGAGCAGTTCGGACGAACCCTGGGATCACCCTGTGCGATTTGGCTGAAAAGTTCTCGGCACCGTACAGCACTGTTCGACGAATCTGTCGGCCTGAAGGCCTGTGATCTGTCCACGACAGCAAGTATTCCAACAGGAACCATAGCAGAATCTCGTTACAAAAGGCTGCGCTAGGATGCTGTATGAGAAAGTCTTGACCAAGTTCGACGGGTGCATTTTAACGATGAGAAATATGTAAAAATAAATTGCGCAGCTCCCAGGACAAAATTTCTATATACCCTAGCGCAAGAATGATGTCGTCAAGCGGTTTCAATTCGTGTTTGCTGACAAGTTCGCTCAGAAGCTGATGGTGTGGCAAAGAATCAGCAGCTGTGGCAAAAAAGCCAAGGTTTTTATCACCGGATCAATCATGAATGGCCTGTTGTGCAAAGAACAGTGCCTCCAGGAACGGATTTACCGTTCTTCCAATCACATTACGGTCCGGTGAAGTTCTGGTCTGACTTGGCCAGTTGCCACTACAACCGGGAAGTCGTGAATTGGTACAAGGAGAATGGAATTGATATCATCGAAAAAGTTATCAACCCATCAAATCAAATTGTCCTGATTGTCGTCCAATTGAAAAGTATTGGGCGATAATCAAGAGCAAGTATTCGAAAAACTTTTTCACACGCGACTGATCAACTTCCTCAAAAGTACTGGAAACCTATACCAACACCAGTTTGGTTTTAGACATGGAGCATCAACAGAAGTTGCGATACTAGAATTGATGGATGACATCTCAGGAGCAGTTGATCGAAAAAATGTAGTGGCGTAGTTTTCCTAGATTTGTCTAAAGCTTTTGACACCATCAATCATGATATGTTATTAAAGAAGCTGGAGGCGTACGGGGTACGAGGTCTTCCAAATGAATTAATTCGTAGCTACTTGTCGAACCGTCAACAACAAGTAGTAATCCCTGGTGGTAAAAGCGACTTCCGTGATGTCAGCTGTGGTGTCCCTCAAGGTAGCAACATTGGACCTCTGTTCTTCCTCGTTTATGTGAACGATATTGCAGAACTCAAGTTGAACGGAACCGCTCGCTTGTTTGCTGATGACACTCAATTTCGTACGCTGGACCAACTGCAGGACATGTGATATCCGATATGACACAAGATCTACAACGAGTAGTTGCGTACTTGGAGAACAACCTGCTGGCTCTCAATTTAAGTAAAACCAAAATGATGATCTTCAGTACACTTAAGCACGAAAGATCAACGCATCAATAGCTAGTAGTTAATGGTGAAGTGATAGAAGAAGTGGCTTCTTTTGAATACCTATGTGTGTACATAGATAACTGTTTAAGCTGGGACATACACATACGTGAGGTTGTCTCCAAATGTTCATCGCTGAGTGGCATTCTCTGGAAGCTAGCTAAATTTCTCCCAATGAACGTACTAATGAAGATATACTTTGCATTTATACAAAGCCGGTACCAGTATGGAATTGCTGCTGGTGAACTAGTAGAAACGAATACCTAAAGCCAATGCAAGTCCAACAAAACCGATGTCTTAAGGCAATATTTAGAGAGGATCTCTACAAATTGCGTGAACATAATGTTCTGCCTATAAAAGGGTTACACAAATTCCAAGTAAGTGTTCTGATGTACAAAATAACCCATGAAGTGGACCTGCATCATAATTGGACATTTTCAAGTGCTTTTCACCACCATAGAACAAGACATGCTCATCATATACAAATAATAGGATTTAGAACAGAAATAGGTAAACGAAGATTTTCGAACGTAGGACCTTTAGTCTATAATGGATTGCCTGATATCTTGAAAGGAGCTTCCTCAATTAATGCTTTCAAGCGGCAATTGAAAATTCTCATCAAGGGCAATGTTAGAAATTTCATGTTTCATTAACAGTCTCTGATAAAATCATGAAACCATCCAATAAAAACAGTAATATCAAATAACACTTAGTCTTAAGCTAGAGCAATCCTTTTAAAAGAACTCTAAGTTAAGTAGGGTAAGTTCGAAATTGTTATATCATTATGTAATAACCTGAAATAAAATTGAATTGAATTAAATGGTGGAAGAAAATGGCGGATCGAGTTGACAGTTCGACTGTGCAGAATATGATGGGTATAAAACGATTTGTTTTTCTGTATTTTTCCTTCAAAGGTCAATAAATTTGCTGCAAGATGATATCTTTATGCTTCGTGTTTTTTTGACGAAGATATGTCCCATTTTATGCGACCAAATATTGAATGGATCAAGCTTTATTTGTGACAAATAATTGAAGCAAATAACTTGATATCATTTCATTTCAAGCAAATATTTGCTTTATGTACTTAATACCCCCTTTAGTGGTGCTTTACATTTTGACGATGTTTATTTCGTGTTTTGATAGGGTATTGCAATACATATTGTATTAGAACCTATAGTAAATCTATCGAAATTTTTCGAGGAACTCGGCAATATTGGGATCCCGGGAATCAATATGTCTGTTTTCGGGATTGTAAACCCTAGTTGCTCTTTACACAAGTTTGGAACTCAGATTGGACGTCTGTCTGCGGGTTTACCTTGCCCAAGGATTAAAAACAAATTCGCAATTAGCATAGAAACTTCCGAAATGATTCAGACAAAATTGAAAAATTCTGTCGGTAAATCTTGTACTCTGGCCCTCGATCTGGGTACAGGGTTCATTATTTGGCATACAACCATCACCGCGTTCGCGGCATTGTATCCGCTTTCGGTTTATTTTGAAAACGAGACAAAAAAGCTATCACACGGGAATTGATTGCAGCAGAAATTGTTCGGATGTTTCTTTCTCCATTTCTAACCAAACCGGCAAGAGTTTTCTAGTACATAACGCTGAATGATTTCCCCCTTGTTTCCCCTGTCGCAATTCAACATGGAATGCGATACGACAGCATTTCTCAGGCAAGGAATAATCTAACTTTTCATGATAAACTTCCAGCTGCAAAAGATGACACAAACGCAGGCATTTGGTTACACAGCGCTCTTTGCGGAGGCCACATCACGCGGTGCGCCAAGACAGTTTGGGACGTTTCGGGTTTTCGGGGGAAAACGAAGTTTGACCACCGACAATGCCAACGGGTGAACGGAAGGCAGTGCGGATGGAGGGAATTATGATTGGCGTGTGACGATCAAATTTCGTGTAGCTGTGTAATAATGCTGTCAAACACGTTGATTGCTTGTACGGCGAGAGATTGGTATGCCAACAGTCACGCGTGAATTCATCGCCCGCTCAGCCAATTGGGAGCAAAGCGGAGGCCCAAGGTGTGTCCTGCTGCTTCCTGAGCGCAGTTCGCTCGCCAAGCGTGCCAAAACTAATCATTGAAATGTGAATGGCTGGCCTCTGCGAAGCCGCTTCGTGTCGATCTCCCGGACTCGTTGCAGATGTTGCAGCGAGTTGAAATTAATATCATTCTGATTCATCAAATTAGGGGGAGGTAGAAGAATTGAACGAATGGCTGGTGAGCATGCGAGGCCTATCGGTTTGCATTATGGAGTCGGTTCAGTTTTCGTGGAGTGGATAATTAATGGACTTCAGCATTTTTATGGATTTGAAGCTATAACAACAACAATGTTCCTAACTGATATAATTTTCCAGTAACTAATCCTAGCTAGAGACCTTGGAGCCATCTTTCAGATCTAAACAGTAAAGGCCTAACTATTGTCGTGGATATTCGACTTTCAGATGTTTCAGTTATTCCCACTGCAGGGCAGTGAAAGGATGTTATAACAATATATTAAAAAAATGTTTTACTTAATATCTATCCAACGACACACAGATAATTGCAATCTATTACGTGGTTGAATGGTTTTTTCCGTTTGAAATCTGATTTAGTATCTATGGTTGTTCCCTTTTCATTTTCGCAGAACGTATCCTAGTAAAATATTAAAATAACCGCATAGAGTAACATCCACTCACTCGCTTCAACCAGCTTTGCTACAATTTTGCGCTCAAACAAACGCATACACAGCCAATTTATCGCGGTCCGAGAGTTATTATCCTTCTACTTCTGTGTACGCCAGGGTCCTTACGCTTTGGTTGCTGGTGGTGACATTATGATTATGTTTATTGTTTTTATGATTGTATCTAGAATCTTGATTTAGAGCCACTTCTTTCCCGGCTGTCTCCGCTGCCGGTGCTGATGTTTATCTTTCTTTCTCCTTCTTCGATACTGTTCTGTTTCATTGGTTGCCTGACTTGTGCATGAAATTTCCAACGTGTTTCGTATGCATAATTTGAAACGGTTTGAATTGTTGCTGTTAAGAATTTGTTCACTGATGTTCGCTGAGATTTTGATGCTGGCGTGGCGACACGGAACGGAGAGAATAGGAGGAAGAATGGCATTTTTATAACTTCATACTATGTGTGGCGCGCTCTGTCAGAATGTTGACGTCCGCAATCATGACGGCGCGGTTGGATTTGTTTTTTTATGTGATTCCCACTGCCGCGGCGTACAACAACCTGTGACAGCATCCCTTCCAAAAGTAAGCGAGCAGCAAAACATGTCATTTTGCATTATTCATTTTAATTTGATTTCATTTAATCTGACAAAGCAAATTAGTTTAAAAGAGTTTCATGTCTTGTAGAAGGTCTGAGCGTATGCTCGCTTGTGTGCTTGTGCGTTGTCAGAAGGTGAACATGCGTGTGCTCGCTGCGGTCGAATGGAGATCGATACAAATATTATCAATAATATGAGGAAATTGATAATGGAGTTATAATAAGGTGAATTAGATTAGCTGACAACTGAACATGTTGACAAGTTAAACTTGGATCACACTTATCCGGGAGGAAAGCGCTCACTTGTTCCGTCTCATGGCATCTCTCGTACGATAAGATAGAGATAAATCTAAGCTGAACAATTCTACATACCTCCATGTTGTGATGGTGATGATGATGATGGTGTCGCAACACAAGCGGATGGTGTCCTAGGTGTACATCGGGGTCCTCGTACGTCACCGAGTGCGCCGCCGAGACACCTGTTGCGTCCAGATGATGTGGTGGTCCGCGGGTTGGCGTTTTGCAGGGTAGGAAGTTTTGAACTTTCCGTTTATGTCTGTTGAAGAAAATGGTTGAAGAAAAAAGGAATAATATTAATTGCCTCATTGAAATATAATACACACGAGGAACGCGCGAGAAATTGAGTCGGTACTCGACTTGGCAACTAATTAATGTCGTCGTCGTTGCTGTTGTCATTGGATAGACGGTCTTGCCGTGCTGGGACACGTGGTTCTCTCTTGCGCCGAAGACACTTCAAAGCGAGATTCTAATTTATCAACAGTGCTGTCTCCTGGCTGCGGAGAAGAGATTTCACTACAAAACTCGCCTTCGCTGGGGCCGTACACAGCTCTCAACTGTCTGAGTCGGTCCCGATAGAATGTATGGTTGTCTCATGCGAGATGGATGAAATTAGAGGAGTAAATGAGTTTCATATACGGAGTCACTCTAAATTTAGTGCCGGTTTTGAAAAGGTTAGCTAAGGTCCCAAGGGGATTACTAATCACATTCGGTTGACAGAAATCAATTAAGCGGGATTGGGTGTTACGGGTGGGACAGCTGACTGGAGCGGTAGCCGGTTGTCGGGGATCGTGAAAATGGAAATAAATTAATAAATTTTGTGGGTTGAAAAAGTTCAACGCACGAGTGGAGTCAGTGTGGTTTGGATAATTTTCTAATTGTAATTCAGGAATAACACCATTTTGGCGTATCCGAGTAAAAGTGTCTGGTGAACATATTGCCGTTGTTTAAATGTACTTTCAGTGAAAATATAATATGTATCGCATATATTCGGCCCTTTTTTCGTATTTTTGTGGCGTTGAGGTTGCACTACTATCAATTCAATTCAGAAGTTCTTATTACAGTGCGTGTTGATTGATAGTAGTGTTTTCATACATATGGTCACTCAAATTAGTTAGGATGTCTTTGCATAAATGACTGTAGATAATAATAAATTGTTAAACTAAACATCAAAGTGACGAACATGTTAAACACAGGTCATCTACTCGAAAAAAAAAACCCTTATAAAATGTGTTTTTATACTAATTTTCATCGAACTGAATACAAGATAACGTTGAAGAAACGCTCATTCAGCTAATAGGCGATTGTGTAATTAAAAAAAAAACATATATTATTATCGTTAGTTACAGTTTTTTTTATGTAGGACTAAGTGTTTGTTCACTATACAGGAATTCATTTTGTACAAAAGTGGGAATGTAATTTTAAGAAAAGGGAGATTTTAAATTCTTAAATTTCCCATACAGATATATGGAATATCCTCATACCTTTTTATATCGCATGGTATCGCATTGGAGTGTTTGGCCCTGATGAATCTGTTGATATTGGTTTGGTTTTTACTTGCGAAAGTGAAGGAGGAAAATATTTTTGCTTTTGTTTTCACATATAAATTGACAATTGCATATGAGAATTCGCATAGGTGCGAACAGCCCAAAAAATTCTTTTACTTGTATCAGGGCCAATAGCTTCAGTTAAAATACCAGTGAAGCAGCGAAGAACCAACTTGCCTATTTAGTAGGTCATGAACTCATTTCTGCCAACATCCTGGCAGTAACAATTATATAAAAGTATTTCGGTAGCATAAACAGTGTTGTCACAGGTACAGATTTATTTGAAAAGTTACAGATTTTTTCGCTTTAAATTACAAATTTTTGTCAAAAGGTACTGATGGGAACATGTTTTTAAGAGTCTATTAATCAAACTAAAATTGGTTTCTCGGTGTATTTTTAATCACATGAGATGCATCCCTTGGGAAATAAAACAAAACATCTCTGTACAGCTCGGTACGAAGGGTCAACTGGTGCTTTCATGCAAACGTTGCTGCTGTCTCTTCTCGGAAAACATGAAAATAAATCCCAAATTCAATAAAAGTATTATCGAATAAAATTATAATTTACAACTTCTGTGATGTTTTCAAGGTTGACAAATGTGATCATTCTATGGAACAGAAATTTACAGGTACAGATTTTAGAAAGATTTTACAAATGAAAAAGATTTTTACCCAACCAGTACAAATGAAAATGTGACAACACTGAGCATTAAATTTGTTATTCGGCATCTGTCTGCTGGTGCGTTTAATTGTGCACAGTTTTCGTATTAAAACTTATTTGCTGTGGAGGTAATTTAAAATTTATGCTGAAAATGAATCATCCGAACGTCAATTTCAATTGCGTTGTTTATGTTAACTGAAAGAGCATAATTTCTTGAGCAACACGTGATTTTTAAAAATTTTATATCATTATCCTTCGATTTTTATACGAAGAATAAAAATTGTCCTAAAGCGCTTGAATGACAGACATGGGCGAACTGTCATTGTAGCGATTTCGAACAAATTTCGAGCAGTTTAATTCGTGATTTAAAATCCAATGGACAACGATAGAAAATTTTTACAAATCACGTTTTGCTTAGAAAATGCTGCACTTTGAGATGGTATAAAAAACTGGTATAGCCAAATAACCCAATTATATTCATACGGTTTCAACGTATTGCCACACTCTTCTCGCTCTTGATTGGAGCGAATATTCCGTCAAGTTTCACGCTATATTTACTGTTTCATTTTCGCCTCCTTCGTTAATCATACTGGCGCAAGGTTCTAAAACGTCATCGGTCGGATTGAAAACGAAAGGCTACCTTTTCGAGCAGTTGTCTATCAAAAGAAAGCCAAAGTCAGTAAAAAAACAAAGTCAATGAAAGACAGTTGTCTCAATCAGCCAGCAGCAGACGAAAAAAATCTTATGGGAAGGGATTTTCAATCCATATTGTTCCAGTAACTAGACAACAACTTCATAGCTTATCTCGATAAACGGCTGTGTGTCTATTTTTAGCAGGAAGCTTTTTTTTTAAAAGTCGCGTAGAGAATCACTAGAATGATTAGCGTCATTGACAGTGTTTTCAGTCGTTTTACGTCATGAAGTGAAACCAATTGACAGGTGAAATGACTGGGACTGATTTCGAGCAGATTAAAAAATCATTGAAAGGCTGTCGGCTGAAGTTGTTCATGAGATGAGCGAAATTGGTAACCAATCTGAGCAAGCTCGAAAACAGACACAGTCAATATTCAATTTTCAAAATAAACTCGAATACAGTTGTTGATAAGTTATGATTACGGAGTGAGAGTGAAAGGCTTGTTCAATCGTTTCATTGTGATCGGGTCGAAAATGTATTCAGCTTTTTTTTTGCATCATAATGGCGGGTGCTATAATGCGTGTTTGTAAACCCCTATAGTTAAAGTTTGGACGACTGTCACTGAAAAGTTCCAATCGAACTGTCAAAACTTGTTCCAATTGAACATAAGAATGTTTGGCATGTCAAGTTTGTTTTTTTAAATGGGAAGTATTGTGATTAAGCAATAGCAAAATGCGAAAAAAATGAAACTAGAATATAACAAAAAACAAAACATTGAATTCCAAAAATCTTCACGATATTTTATTTTTTAAATGGTTACAAAAATCATAACGCCATAGACCTACTTTATATTGTCTCTGATCTTTTGCTTCTGATTAATTTTTAATTTTGTTTTCCTCACTGTTGACAACTGGATGAGATCACATACATAAGATTATATGTGATGAGATTCTGAGTTACTACGGCTGTTTGTGATACATGGAATTTTGAACGGACATTATGTAGCTTGTTTGGAGTGAGCGTAATCAATCGACATATTATCCGGTGTCTCACTGAGCCACAAACTTATACACAGGTCCCGGTAACTTTTAGTGCTTATTCTCCGACGCGAAGCATAAATCATCGTGATTAAAGTGGAACTGCAAAATATTTTTTTTATTCGGATTGATATTTTCAAAACGCCAAACTTACGCTACAAAGACGTATCGTTTCTGTTATTAAAAAATCCTCCGGTTATTCACAAAACTCAAGCCATTTTCAGCGATGATTTTTATTCGTTGGGAATCGAAAATTTCCGAAATTCCGTGATGTTCGATTTGAACAAAATAGAAAACAGCACTTCATTTTTTCACTACTATATGTAGCAAAACAAACTGAAACAAAAAACCATGAAACTGAAAATGCAAGTAGGGGTAAGCGGAGTAAGACCGCCCCCTTAAGCAATTCTGTTTATAGAAAAAAAAGTTGCGGCTGTGATTTCATTTTTTCTTCGCTAAGAGGTTCTTCTATTCAATACCCGCATTTAAAAAATAAGAACTGGAATATTTTTGTTCATTTTTTTCAAGATATTGAATTCATTTTTTTCAAGATATTGAATTCATAATATACCTATCTTTAAACTAAAAATTAAAACTCATTAAACCTATCTGTATGATTCTCTTGAAGACTTATTATGTATAGAAAAATACTATTAATTATTATTTCTTTTATTTATATTGTCAATTTTCTATGTTTTTTTTTTGAAGAACAAAATTACCAATGACTCTATACACCAAATAAACCGTCAAAAAAAATTCTTCACAAAAATTGAGCTATTAATATTTCTATTACTCCATGATCCAACAACCTTAAAATTTTAGCTTACCTTTTGTAGATTTTACTGGCAAAAACATGTTTTTTTTTCAAAAAAATTTGAAAAAATAAATATATTTTTAATTCTATTTCTATATTTTTTCTTTGAATTTTTTTAGAGTGTGTAATGTTTTTTGAAAGTAAAAAACTACTATTTTCAATTCTGCCGGAGACGTCATACCTATCAAACACACCGTCTTGGCTCTAAAATTATTTTGGTTCATTAACACCATTTTCACACAGGTTTACTTTTTTCTAAAATAAGTCTTGTTAAAATATATTTCTAGAAAAGCTTAAAACAAATCGAAAATGGTCGATTAACATCGATGTCTTATGTGGCTTGAAGTTGCTTTACTGATCCTGTAAATATTCCCTTTGTAGTGTCGAGGCATTTGGGTCTTGAAGTAAAACAACAAGCAGTTGGATTCGTGGCGGTTTTACCCCTTGTATAGTGGGCGACTTTACCCCCAGTGGAACATTTTCATATTTGACCGAAAAAGTAGTCAAAATTACAAGATTTCTCACGGCCTTCGATATTTCCGAAAGAAGATAGATTCAGGCAAGCGATTAAACGTATATTCACGAACAAAACAATAGATTTTAAGACTGAAAAACCTTAAGTCCCGTTGCCGCAAAACAATAGCGCATTGACTGGTTGCCAGCTGAAAGGTTGTTTTTGATTATTTTTGCGACCGTTCGTGCACTATCAAAACAGAAAAACGTGCAAAATGTTATGTAATTATAATGTAATAGACACGTTAAAGAAATTTTTCAATTATTTTATAACTTGGTAGTAAAACTACGGTGGGCGGTCTTACCCCGCAGGGCGGTCTTACCCTGTTTACCCCTAGTCATGTAATGACTTTTATTTTTTGCAATGCTGCTAGTTCTTTGAAATTTTAGACTGGCTGCCAGATCGACGGAAATTCAGTCGGCCAAACTTTAACTTTAGGCCTTTAGTGTTTGTAATTTGTGAACCCCTTTGCTTACGTCAGTTTCGTGATTTCTGGAGAATCGGCAACACTAAGGTTGCCAGATTTATTGTTCTTCTGGCGAAGTACATGAAGAGTCACGTCAGACGTAAGCAGAGTTGTCAAAAGGGTAGGTAAAATACGCTAAGGTCGCTTTTTACGCGGATTCCGGAATTTACGCGGTATGTTTTTGCGTGTATTTTGGTTTCTCTTCACTTGGATTGCAGAATAACCGCGGTTTTTATGCTTGTTCCGGAATTTACGCGTTTTTTATGCGGATTCCGGAATATATGCGATATTTTTTTTGCGCGTATTTCGGTTTCTCTTCACTCGGATTGTAGAATTTACGCGGTTATTTACCGCGGATTTCGGAATGTACGCGGTTTTTTTTATGCTGATTCCAAAATTAACGCGGTTTTTTTACGCCGTTCTTTTTTACGCGGCACGTATCGCCCGCGTAAAAGCGACTTTAGTGTATTACGAATTTCCATTAAAGCGTCCGCCATTATGACGCGTAAAAAGCTGTATAGCCCTGGCCCTAACCAATCCGTTTTAAATCGATGACAAGAAACGCGTTTGTATTGCGATACTTAGCAGTTGACATTATACAGCTGTGATAAACAAAAACTTTACAGTGCGTATGCTAGAAAGAGTGTGAAAATCTGAATTTTCATCTTTCTTTTTTCCAATGATGATTTCTACTTTCCAACCTTCGATGCTTTTATACAGATTTTACAGACTGAATTTAGGAGGCTCTGGCAACACGACTAAAGTGCACATGTAAACTGTCTGCTTATTAGTAAAAGTTCCAATTTTTAGTGTTTTTACCTGTTTTATTTGCTAAAACTAGTGTGTTTTTGTGAATAGGTAGTAAAGAATGTGGATGCGCTCGTATATACAACGAATTCAATGGATTTATTAAAATAAGTACAAGTTACATTGAGATAAGAAGAAGTCTTCAAATTTCTGGTGTGTTCCCAAGTAACACACAAAACATGTTAGAAAAGAATTCACAATGACAGTAGTCATATAAGAGTTATAGCGCAATTGAAAACTTGTGTTGTTATATTCTTATTCTCGAGAGGTTCTTCTATAGCATAATTGTATTATATAGATTTTTGAATATAAACTGCCGCTGCTCGTCTGTAACTTGTGTTTATGATGTTATCGAAACTGCACAGAAATCAACAGAAAATACATCATTTGCGAGAAGTTGTTTTTAATCGGTGATTCAACCACATTTCGAAAACAAGCTCTTTTTTCTGGTTTTGGAAATGTTTTTCAATAACATGGGTTAAGCGAACAATGACTATTACATGAATGGCACTTTTTTTTTTATTTTTAGGGGGGGATTTGTTAGTAGCTTAAGTATTTATAGTACAAATGGTGACTTCTCAACACTGTTAGAAATTTGTAATTTTAATTGTTAGGATTTGTTTGCTTTCGCAATTAGGACTTATCATTCGTAGGGATTTAAACCTACTTGTCAGAAAAGGGGAAGTAAACTTACAACTAACTTAATTGCTAACTTATTGGCTATAAAGAGAGCTTATCGTAGCAATTGAGGATTGCAACGATTGTTGTCGAAAATTGTTAATAATTTCATTTGACATAGCTTCTAATGGTTCAACACCAGTGAGTCTATGTAATTCCAGTGTACCAAACCAAGGAGGACGCTTCAAAATCATTTTCAGAATTTTATTCTGAAGCCTTTGGAGCGTTTTCTTCCTTCTTGAACAGCAACTTGACCAGATCGGTACAGCTTAAAGCATTGCTGGTCTAAAAATTTGTTTTTAAATCAAAAGTTTGTTCTTAAACAAAGTATAGAATTCCTGTTAATGAGAGGATATAAACATCTCGTATATTTGATGCACTTGGCTTGTATACTCTCAATGTGCTCTTTTAAAATAAGTTTTTTATCATAAATTAGTCCCAAGTACTTGACCTTGTCAGACCAACTTAAAATAACCCCATTCATCTTGACAACGTGATTAATGTTTGGCTTGAGGAAAGAAGCCCTAGGCTTATGCGGAAAAATTATCATTTGAGTTTTAGAAGCATTGGGAGAGATTTTCCACTTTTGCAACATTAATGGCACTTGTTTTCAAGTTGTCTTCCGGATGTTTACGCTATTAGAAAAACTGTGTATGAAATGCCCAGCCGGGGCAGCCGCACCAGTTCAACATTACACGCCTAATAACAATACTACCTACCTGCAAAGTGCTTTCCTTATGGTTGGTCTTAGTATTCAGCAGCCAACGCTAAATTACTTGATCAAATTGTTATTAAAATTTTTTGAACGATTTCAAACGTTAGATAACGTTGAAACTATGCGAAAACAACTTTAATATTCAAGCTACAGAAACAATCCATCTTGAAAGGTTGTACATTGCTTTTTAGAATCAATTTACAATTAATTGAAAGTGCCACTGACGAGACGATTGTCGATCTGGTTGCACTGCGCGTAACAATACATTTGCGCATGCGCTGGGTAAATGTTGTAATAGCAACGCATTTGCGCATGCGCTTTGTTATGCGCGAATTTCTTTATTGCACTGGGTCAGTGAAGATCTACCCAAGAAAAAAAAACGACATTGAGATTTACCACGCATGTAAGAAAGAGATGCCAGATAGTTGTTCACGAACTAAGCCCATGCGGTGGTGGGGTAAATTGACTCTGCGCAATGAAATAAATCAGCGAATATTCTGTAATGCATTATCTGTTTTCCACTTATTGACAAATAGAAAACGGTATCCAAGACAAGATATTTGGCTTTAAAACAAAATGGCATCGAAAAAACATCGAAAATTTTCGATTTCTCAAAAACTCAAAATGCCACCATTGTTGCCCCTTAAGTTAAAATATGTTCAAACTCGGGGAAATTTGGTTTCGCATCAAAATACACAAAAAAAATACACATAGAAACCAAGGCAGAAAAAAAGTAAATTTTTGTTGCACGGTGTAATGAAAGAGTGAATATTGCATGATATTGAAATATTTTCTTGTCATGGTAACATTATCGTTTATGGTAGCTATTTTTCACTTTTATGCAATATCTATCCTGGTCTTGAGAGAGTTAGGGTAAAATGCATGTTCGTCCCCGTTATTTTTTGCTTTATTTGTAAAATATAGCTCCTGAATCAATAAAGATTTCCTTGGGTTTTCTCTTCAAAAGTAATGTGTAGTAACCTAACGTCGCGTTTTAAACAAATAATTTACTAAAACCAGGTGGAAAATAAAGGCAACAAACAATCTAATTAGAGGATTACTATGATGAATTGATGCTTTGCTCGGATGGCAACAGTTAAGCTAATAACATACACCACAAAACATTAGTTTCCCCACCGTGGCTAACCAGCCAATAGTGAAGCCATTGTCATTCAAGTTGGCTCTGCTGCGGTACGGCTGCATAGGGGTTAAACCGTCAACCAACGTTTTGATTCGTGTTCCGGGCGGATGATGGGCTAGGCGGGCGGTTGACAGACTGCTAACTATAACGAGCTAACTTTCAGTTTTATTTGCCGCATGACAGAACTTTCCGATACATCCGTTTCCTGGGTAGATTGTACCAAGCGGCGGACGCGTTTGTGTATGTGCCGAATACCGTTTATGAGGAGAACGGGAAATTGCTCAAAGGAGCGCATAAAATCAAAATCATATCAAAGCAATATCGGAAACGACATGGTTGGAACTGGGTATGGGAAAGAAAATGGTGGTAGCGAGGGGATAAAACAGGAGATAAAAAGGCTGGTAATAAAGAAGAAAAGAGATTTGATAGAGAAAAAAAGTCAATTCGAGGAGAAAGCTTCATAGTCGTATCCACCCAAGAGGGGGCTGCCGAGTGCAGAGGAAACCGGTTATTTCTATATCCTGAAACTGATTGTCAACTCATTGCAATCGGGTCCGATACCGTTGCGAAATTCGAATGCTTGTAGTGAAAGCAAAAACATTTTTTCACCAAAGAAAATTCTATTTAAGGTGACGTAATCCGTTGTATTATATCGATTATAAAAAACACGGCTGGAATTGAATAGCAGTATTCTGATTTTAGTTATTTTTGTCTTAAAATCGTTGAACAACGGATTAGAATCCGGAAAATACTTGAAAAGCTACCATTCTTAGATGTTTTATTTCTATTTTTCTTCTACATTTCGTTGATTCGTTTATACGGGAATGATTGGCCTTTGGTTAAAAGGTACCTTACCTACCTATCTCTAGCTGGAGGATAGGAATTAGTTTCGATAAAACGATCGAAGAAAAAAGGGAGAAAACTTCTCTATCCGGGCAAAGTGGACCGGTGTCATTGGAAGATGAGAGCTATCTACGATATCTTGCTCAAAGCGAAAAAAAAGTTGTTAACCGGTGATTGGCATCAATTTCAATGACATATGAATTGGATAAAACTTGGATTTATCGAGAGCAATTAATGGTAATATCTTTTTTGCTTAGTGCTTAGTTTAGAACTGAGGATTAGATTTTCTGATTGAGCAGCTTTCACAACCAATTGAAAGCTTTCTAGAAACTATGCGCACTCAGCAATTAGATGAAACGGATATTTTTTCATGCAATGTATAATCACAGTATCGAATTTCTAGCATCACGTTTAGTTTCTTAGTCTCCAAAGAAGGAAGGATTCAATTAGGAAGATTAAGGCTTTCATCGTGTCACACCACCAACAACAAAAGGTCGGTTCAATAGAGTGATATAAAAAAATCAAACTAGGTCTTATCGAGATTCCTATCATTTCGGAGTATTGGTTTGAAAGCTGTTTTCGGAAGATTGAAAAACAACATGAACCATCCTAGTCTGCGTTAATATCCCCGTACAGTGTGTTTCGCTACCAGCGACCGGTTTATGTGAAAAGCTGTGAACCACAGCGGTTTGTCAAGCGTATGATCCTTTTGATAAATCTAACCTCTTGGCGAAAAGTTTACCTAGTTGACGGTTGGAAGGGCACCCTTTCGCTACGAAATGATGGAGTGCGTTTCTTTTCGTGTACCATGGGCCACGAAAAGAGGTTTTCTTTCTTAATGCGAAAGCAGAGCGGGAACTGGTTGACCTGTTTACACGAAAAGAGGGAATTTTCTGTATCTAATTTGTGCGTTTTTGCCTGTGCTGAGTCTGTTAATTAATAGCTTCGTCACAGTTTTAAAGTCCTACGATTAGGGTTGTGTTCATTTACTTTGCCGTGATACTTTTTCATGCAAATTGTTTCACATTGTTGAAAAAAGAGTCGACAAATCAATTCAATTTACGTGCGTCCTGTTTTTAAACATGGAAAAAGGAAAGTAAATCTGAAGCTTTATTTAGTCTCCCACCACTGTTGCAGTCTCTTTGTTCCGCATACTGAAGCTGGCAAAAGCGAAATGAAGTCAAGCCAGTTAAACAACGTCACGTCAAATGTTGACTTTAAAATTCCCGTGATAATCAGTACAGGGTGGCAAACAAAACTTTTATCCATATAGATTTGAAGTCAAGCACACACCACCCTGTAATAAAAGAAGCAAGTCTAAGGGGTGCTTTCCCATTGCTTTAATCCGTTTAGTACCGTATAGGGGAGATGAAATGGTACATTTTACACCGGCTTCGGCTTCGTATGAGCTGAGGCCACCAACGAACGGAAGGAAATGAAAGCGGTTTATCCCTTTTCGGCACCTTTGGAAGAAGACCCAAGAGCGTGAAAGCGGTCGTTCGCAACCGACTTTAATTTTTTATGAGCTTCTAAAACCGAGAAAGGATCCCCAGCTTTTTAAATGGTTCCTCGCGTCGGAGCTTCTGCTACCGGACAGGACTTAACGGCGCAAAATATTTTGATTCTGCTGGCAGTAGTGTCCTTTTCGCTGGGAGATAAATGAAACTTTTATTACCAGCCAGCTTTGGGAGTCTAATGTTTTTGGCAGCTTTAAAGCCTTCCGGTAATGATTAATAAATGATCCCGAGCAAAGTCCTCCAACGGGGACATCCGTGTACTCGTCAGCGATTGGTTAATGACTTTCTGACTACTGCTGACGTTGGTTTATTCTGCTTCGGTAATGGCAAAACAGAACCGACGTCGGTGTCACGATGGATCAATCCGTAAGCCGGCCCGAGCGTTACCATTGGCCGCTGCAAGACACAAAGAAGATTAAAGGCTTCCTGCCAAGATTCTAAATAAACATTCGTCACCACTTTGCCCGGCCAGGCGGTTGCACCACATCGTCGTGGGGGGCTGAGCTGGTGTGTTGTTGACACTTTTCATCCTACATACCACAGCGGGATTATTGGGGGCAAAAGATGAAATAAGCGGTGTTTATGGCGCAGTGCTTAAGTAGTGTTATTAATTTGTGCTATGTGTTGAACAGTTTGTCATAAAGCTAGTCATCACTTGCTATATATTTTCAAGTGTGGATATTGCAGTCGGTTGCAGAAAAGCTAAAACGAGGGTTGAATTGATCACCAAATTCATTCTTTAAAATATCCAAAATTTCGCTTGCTGTATGGCATGAGACGCCATCTTGTTGAAACCACATGTCACAATTTGGGAAATAAAGAGTCACGGGTAACGTTTTATCCGAGATTGAAAAATGACCCAATAATTTTCAGTAATTGTGGTTTCTTTAGGCCAATAACGACTACAAAATGGCTGTTATAGGCGAAACATATTTTGACGTAGAACTACGTTATTTAGGAATGTTTATAAAGCTATAAAATTGAAATTTAAACTCGGATTTTCTGCGTACTATTGTCAAGCCTTGTTTAAACGCAAATTTCGACCAATCAGGGCAGAGCTGCATGCATGCTTTTCCTGGAGCTCTTCGGCTTAAACAAATATCATATCAAATATCTGGAGTGATGAATGACCAATTGACTTAAATCACTCCCTAATAAACAAATATTAATGATAATAATATCAAATATCAATTTACAACAGTGTTGCGTGGCACCTCTTCCTGTCTACTTCCATCCGATACGAACATAATTTTGTTTCCCAGTCGCACAGTTATAATATGCAACACGCAACAGCGTAGCTTTTGGGTGGCTGACAGCGTTGTACTTCCTGCTATCGGATTCCATTCGACTCGAGTAGAATTTGATTGCCTTCTTCAAGCCGCAACACGATACAACATGTTATTTTGTTCGGTACAGTTCTAATGTTTGCCAACACGAAATGAAATGCATGTTTCGTATATTCGTATTTCATATGGAACGAAATCTCTGTATCTCTGCAAACGGAGCCACTCACTACATAGGTTAAAAATTAACATTGCAAAATTAAATGATATTTTGTTTAAAATAAATAAAAGCAGGCAAGACAAAGGATGATATTATGTTAGTGCGAGTGTCATACGTTTGATCTTATGCATTTATATGATTACTGAATAAAACTTACAATTGCACCAATCGATCTTTTCAAGATTATTGCGTATATTCGGAAGATATTAGGGAATAATTTTTATCAAATTGCAACTGTGGTCTAAACCCGTTAAATATACGCAAAACACAAATATACCAAATATACCAAACGCAAATATACCAAATAGTGGCAAATACAAAACTAATTCGGTTTCGGACAAAAGTTTGGCGTGCCTAACTGAAAATGCCAAATTCGTTTCAGAAAATTCATTAAAAATATTGGAACACCTTAAGGAAGACGGTAAATTCGGCGTTTCGAGCTACATTTCCATGCCTATCACCAACCCAACGTAAGCACAAACAGAATTTTCATGTTCCAGAGCCGCACAGGTGCAATATGCAACACGCAACAGAGTAATTACCTGTAGTGTGGCTGAGAGAACGGCACCTTCTACTACCTGCTCCCATCTGACATAAGAAAAATTAGATTTTTCTCGTTCCAATCTGCAACACGATACATTGTGTTATTTTGTTCCGTGGCTAAGTGCTCCATCAGTCCAGTTCCAATGTTTACCAACACGAAACGAAGTTTTTGTTTCGAACATTCGTATGGCATACGGAATCAAATCTCATAGCGTCTTACGCAGTTGGGAAAATGACAGAATTTGAAGAAAAGCGGAGCCATTTATAACAGTTCACAATGATACAGAAACTTTCTTCTACAAAGTTGTTACATATGATGAAGCGCCTATTAAAAAATTATCCCAGATGATTTCCGATGAAATCAAGTTTCTAACTTTTTTTTGTAGATAGGAGAAAACGTTGTCCTCTGTAATTTCAGGAAACTAGTAGAAAAAAGTTTTTCTCTACCTTTGAAAACACATTTTTCGCTTTAACTTTCTATTACACTTTTCATAATAAAATTGTCTTTGCACGACTTTTAGAGCTTTTGAGGAGAAATAATTTGCAGAGTTGATATTGTGTATATCTCAATTCAACTCTAAGCAATTCATGGTTTTCATCAAAATATATGCCTTTTTCATTTGTTCATCGTTCTTTTTGGGGCAAACATAAAAAACATCTCTTAGCCTCAAATTGAGGACATATTAGACTCTATCTATGGGGAAATTTTTAAAAATATATTTTTTTAATTTCGAAGAGAAAAAAATTGAAAATACAACAAAAATTGAACTTTATATATTTTGCATGTTGAAGCACACAGATTTATATTTCTCGGAAATTTTTCTTGAATTGGTTACGCAAAGTGCTTCAACTGTGCTCAAGTTTGCAGGGATTGATCTTTGTTGAAAATAATCGAAGCCGTATTTTTTTGTTGGGCAGATAGGGTGACTAGCTACGAGATAGGGTGACCATAAATACGATGTATTTTATAAATTATTTTTATGAATTTATTGCCATGTTTCAGTTAAAATTTTTGAAATGTGCCCTTTAAATTGAGAACAAAAGATATTTTTTATGTTTGCCCTAAAAAGAATGAAAAAAACGCATATTTTTTGATAACATCTAGTAGAATTGAGATATTCACGATGTCAGCATTGCAATTTGTTTCTCTTCAGTTTCAGTTTAAAGGGGAAAATTGAAATAAAAAAGCGAGAGCGAAAAATGTGTTTTTTAAATATGAACTGGTTATTTTCAAAGATAGAAAAAAAAAAAACATTTTTCTACAAAGTAACTTAGAATGAATGAAGCTATAACATTGTCGAACAACTTTTGCTTCTATCTACAAAGATAAAAAAGTTTGAAACTTGATTTTCTCGAAAATTTGGGTCACCCTAATTTTTGATAATTTTTTAATAAGCACTCTATCATATGAAGCAACTTTATAGAAGAAAGTTTTTCTCTAAAATAATTGCTATAGAGCTCTGGATCCATATTTCCTCCCAAATTCTGTATCTGGATCATTGTGCAGTGGTACATACTACACTAATCCGATTTCAAACAAAAGTTTGACGTGTTCTGCTGAAAAAGCCGAACTCGTTTTAGAAAATGTAATACGTTTCATACAAAATATTGAATCGTTCTAAGGAAGACGAGAAATTCGACGTCATGGCAGCATTTCGAACTCCATTCTCATGTCTGCCACCAATCAACGTCAGCACGACCAGAATTTAATTGTTTCCCAGTCGCATAGGTACAATATGCAACACGCAATAGCGTAATAAACTGTTGCGTGGCTGAGAGTACGGCACCTCCTGCTTTCTGCTTCCATCCGACACGAAAAACATTCGTTTGTTCTCGTTCCAAGTTTGAACACGATACTAGGAATGGGCGATACTATCTGAAGTATCGATAACTGAGTACTCGAATACTTTTGCACAAAACGGTACCAAGTATCGTGGTATCGGTATAGAATCGATCGCTGGTATACGTTCAAAGTCCGTTCCTTTCTAGTAAAAAATGTGCGTTTCAAGAGCAAACCATGGTCTTTTTCTTATTGTTCGCTTTATTTCTGTTCTAGTGTGCAATGCAAGAACAGCTTTATGTAGTTCTACACCAACCTTACGGTCGTGGCTTTGTACACAACCCAAGCCCGAGTTACGATAACAAATTTCTACGATTTGCAACCGACCTTTGTTTGATTTTATGTTTAAATTGCATAGTATACATACATAATAATTTTGATTTTGACAGATGAATCTTGAACATCATAAGATGCCAGAGTCGAATTGAATTTATTACTGTTTTTGAGCGTAGTATCGGTAAATAACACTATTGTATCGAGATTATAATTAGGCCTATACAAATTTTGACTGATTCTTATGTCCAAGATTATCAAAGTTAGTCAAGGGGGAGCAAAAATTAAATAACACCAAGAAGCAAAATAAAGGAATATTTTTCATAAAAAATTGTAGCTCGCAGCCAAAAAAAGTTTGGAAAATATTACATTATCATTAATTATAATCGTTTGCCTTGCCTTTTGACAACACTTTTACTGTCACTGCACTTGATAGCATATACGCTATTGAAAAACCAATAATATTAAAGCAACTGTCTGATTTTTTTTCCTTTTCCAATTTTTATTCTATCCAAGAGAGGTGGGGATAATAATAAAAATGAAATTTTTAACGGCCTTATCATGTTTTGAATACTTGCCTAAATAAATTTTTAATATCAAACTTGAGAAAGGCTTTGTTGACTTCAATTAAACTAAGACTAGGAAAAATTATCCTTTTTTAAATATTTCCGCAAAAAACATCACTTTTTCTAAAAACTCGTTGTTTTTAAATTAGTAGCTCCTGATAGAACAAAATTTTTCCATTATTTTTTGAAATCGATTGAAAATCAGTCTGCAATAGAACGGAAACTGTAATCCTTTTGAAGGACCCCTCCAGATATAAATTAAGTATTTCACAAAGCAGAAATGCTTTGGCGCCAGTTGAATTTAAGATGTAAGGTATTTTTCACACCTGATCTTTCAAGTTTTGTCTTAAAATTGACTTTCAAAACAGTTGTTGCTACCTTAAAACCTGAAACCTGCAGAAATCTTAAATGAAACATAGCGACTTAGATTTTTTTTTTGAGTTATTCACACTGATTCGAAACAAACAAATAGGGTGAGCAATACGGAATTTGTTATTAAAAACAGAAATCGAACTTTTTGACTGGGAAACATTCCTATGATGAACACAACAAAAAATTTGAACAAATTGAACCTATAATCAAACACTATGACACACAATGAACAGTTGTTATCATATTATGCACTTCCACGAGTAAATGAATGATGTCATAGAGAATTTATCACGAATATAAGGACGAATCTCGTAACAAATATCGTAGATTTGTTTTGAAACAACGAAGGCATAGTTTGAAAAACCTTTGACGTCCTTGAAATCTATGAGATATTCAAAGCAAAAACGTTGATAAAAGAAGCTCGTCATGACAACCAAAGGGGATCGGCTTACTCGAACTAGCAAAAAGTGATAGACTCTCGCTGGCATGGTATAATAATAAATTTGGGTAATACAATTTGCATTTTAATTGCACGATAATAATCAAGTAGTTTTATTTAGTAAGAAGCCTCGCGTTGTGAAGCTCGAATACAATACAGACATTGTTGTAAAGGATTGACGTACAAGATCCACAACAATATCAACTTTACGATGCGAACTGAATAAACCTGCAACTGCTGGCATTTATCGGCGATTTCGTACAGCAAATTTTATAACGCGCAACACAATTTATTTCGATTCCCCAGCTGTAGCGTACCTACATACACATGTGACCAAGCGTCTTTTCTATTTGGTGTACAGCAAATTTTCTCCGCTCTGCGGTTGACTCCATCTGGTGTGTCATCGTAATCGAAGCCACCCCGACGACGTGCATTGTCTCACCGTGCGTGTAGAGTCCCCGTTCGGTGTGATCCGCCGCGCGCAACATTTGCACTTTTATCCGCAAGATAAACATCACATCTGCATGCGAAATCCTTTCGTGTTTGCGTGTGAGTCATAATGTTGAAATTTTAAGCAACTCGCACAAGAAGTTTCTCAAACAACTTGTGGCCACCGCGCGGCACACGTAAGACCAGAACCGAATGGAACCCGCTGAATAACGCAAGAATTTAAAACAAATATTATTTTAAAATCAATTTCAACGGAATTTCGCCATCAATCATCAGCAGTATTTCTCGTTGCCACTGCCGATTCGATGAATGCACTGTAGAAGGACTGGCGGCGGTAGAAGAGTGCAGTGAAAGATCTTCTGCTATCCGGTAGCTAAAAGTTGTTTCTTCTGTCTTCGAGTGTATCAAGCGTCGTCGTGTGGGTGTGATTAGGGAAATTCTCGACGGATGTGTGTAGGTGTGGGCGGGGGATACCGGAGCTCGGGTGTGAACCGCACCCCACGAATAAACAAACAGTCAGCATAAAATCACATGTCGACAGTCTGCTGTATACTGGAACGCGAACGCGGGATGAACTTTGACGATCTTGTTCCGCGCGGAGATAAATTTTGCCAGCGTACTGCTTTTTTGTTTTGCTTTATGTATTTACGACATGGCTTGCAGTGCGACTCACATGCGGTGGCGTATGTACCGCAACGGGGGAAGGGGTACGGAGAATGCTAACTACGGGTGTGATCGGTGATTGCAGAATAACCTCCAGCGAGCCGAAAGATAAACATCGATTTCGCTACTCTTGATTGGAAGTTTACTTATCGGAATTGATGAGAAAGTTTTCGGCGCGTATTAAAAACTTTGTGATGAGGTTTCGGATGATGACTATCATATAGGTTGATTTGAATATTTGCTGATGTGATGATCATTAGCAAACTGTGGTTCAACCGCGGGTTGAAACTTCTCAGAAGACGGCATATAGCAGGTGCCAGTTCTGAAAATTTGAGCAAACGGAATCGACTGACGGAAAATTATAGTGAAGTACTCTTCAAATGGAATAATTTACCCGAACAAATGTGCAATATGGACGGCATCAAGACTCTCCGAGTATACTACAATGGGTGTCCGTCATGATTCAGAAGAGAAGTGTTGCATCTCATCGTCTAAACAAAAAATCCACAAATTAGTCGCTTAGCTGCTGTCTATCAAAACGAACGGATAATAACCTGCAAAGCAGGCTCGAAACATCATTTTTCATCCTAAACTAACCCATTAGGTCGCAGCACAAAGGAGAAAAGGCCATCTTGTCAGGCCGGACGCGTTGCCTTGGCTACGGTTCGCCATCAATGGGCTCTCCAAAACATCAATAGCTCAATAAATTAATCACAACAAGATAATCGCTTAGTCGGAGTATAAATTACATCGTCACGCATACACAGCTCCGTAGAAACTCACAAGATGTGGGCGCGCTCCGTAGCACCGGCTCTGTATATTTAGTATCTAATCGGGGACCCTCGAAAATGGACGGACAAGCTGGACGCCAATCACCACCGCCATGACATGTTGGAGCCGAAGTTGCTCCATACCTGCGTGAAAATGATGTAGATGAGCGAAGGAAGTCCACCAGCCGGAGCGGCCGGAAAGAGGTAGATCCATAACAGCGATTACGAAGGCAACAGCAGCCGTAGTTTTAGAAAATTATGTAAATTTAGGCCGAAGTTGGACCTAAGAAGCAGCTTTTGCACATTGGCACTGCGTCTTACTCGTAGTACCGATTCGATTCGATCCGAGATAGGACGGGATTCGAAGGGACGTGAAACAACAGATAAGCCATGGGTGCCAGCTGTCTTTTCACATGCAGCACGGGGTGTTGTAACGCGGTAAAGTCATAGCTTAGCCCTAACAAAGTTGCCTTCAATCGAGATGGTTCGATGCGAAACAGACCAGGCATGTAAGGTTTAGCATATTTGAACTCGTTTCTTTTTTTTTAATGTTGCAGTAGTTTACTTTTGAGATAGGGTGGAGGATAGTTTCAGCAGTGGATTTGTGAAGCAATGCCTATTCCGGTTCGGAATTTGATCATCTGGACACAGACTTTTCTAATGAGATTTGTGTAATGAGATCTTAAAACAAATGTAATGTAATATAATAAACTCCAGGCTGTCACAGAATTTATAGGAGAATCAAAAGTTGTTAAATTTGAAAAATCTTTACTGAGCGTCTTAGTAGAATGATTGAAGAAATGATAAAAAAAAATTATAAGTTTCCATTAAACTATTCTAGAAATTTGAGAAGTAAATATTGAAAATATCACTAGTCTGTACAAATACGTATTTCGACTGCGACATGCAGTCATCATCAGTACTTGTGTGGATTGGTAAAGAGCAAAGCGTAAATCCTGTTTTTCATTTGTAGTAGTAGGTAAAAATGAAATACGTATTTGTACGGACTAGTAATATTTTCAATATTTACTTCTCAAATTTCTAGTATAGTTTAATGGAAACTAATAATTCTTTTTTATCATTTCTTAAATCATTTTACTAAGACGCTACTTCTCAAATTTCTAGTAGAGTTTAGTGGAAACTTATAATTCTTTTTTCTGAATTCCCAAAAGTTGTTAAGTTGTTGTTGTTAGTACAACAGTTGAAACAGTAATTTAGTTGATTCAAATTTATCGCCTATTTTGTTTTTGAGTGTACTAAAAGCACGCATTTGTAATGTTGTTTGTTTTCCAATAGGTACTGTTGTAAAAGATTAGGCTATGCACTGGCTTTTACCATATTATTTAACAACTCGGTAGAAAACCGCTTTTTCCGGGTTCAAAGTGTTCTAAACAATGTGATAGTAAACCTTTTGAAAAATGTGGGCATACCGGGGTTGCCGTTACATCCGCCCCCACTTCAGTATGCTGTGAGACTTCTTGAAAAGAAAGACTTGCATCGGCATGTCATGTTAGCCTCTAGGTGAGAATATCGCTTTTTTAATTTTACATTTTTTGTATTATATGTAAAGTGCCTGAAAATCCTGTCATCCGTCATCGGTGGACACCTATGCTGCTGTGAGATGACAGAGTGACGTAAACGCCATTTTCTCGAATACGGGTTTTTTTATGCCAATTCGTTCATTATTCGAAGACCTATCTTTAGGTATCTTCTTTTTCGTTGTTACTGATTCGTACGTTGTAAAAAATCAAAACAAAAAAGTGACGTAGGCACCCATTTCAATACAAAAGTGGCGAGAAATTCATTCGTTTTTTTGGGCCGTACGTTAAAACGTTTTGAATCGAGCGATGGGAAAATAGGAAGAGTGGGGCGTGTCGAGCCGTGGGAGATTTTCGTCAGCTGATGTGGACAGGTTCATGGTATTCATTCTTGGTGCATTTTTAGTCATGTGTGTCTAGCCCGACCTTGAACTGAGTCAGCGTGGATACCAAAATACGCTTCATACAAAATATTGGAACGTCTTAAGTAAGACGGGAAGTTGGAACTTACAGCAGCATTTCGAACTTTATTCTCATGTCTGCCACCAATAAACGAACAGAATTTTGCTGTTCCCCAGCCGCACAGATACAATATGCAACACGCAACATCGTAATTAACTGTTGCGTGGTTGAGAGTATGGCACCTTCTGCTATCTGCTTCCATCCGGCACGAGAAAAATTTTGATTGTCTTCGTTCCAACCTCGAACATGATACATGTTATTTTGTTGCGTGGCAAAGAGCTGCATCGGTCCAGTTCCATTGTTCGCCAAAGGAAGTTCATGTTTCGGACATTTGTATTACATACAAAACAAAATCTGTTTGCGTCTTGCGCAGTTTGGAAAATTACAGAGTTTGAAAAAAAGGCGGGGCCATATATAACAGTGCACAACGATCCAGAAATCGAAATTAGGGAGAGAAATTTGGGTCTAGAGCTCTACAGAAACATTTTAGAGAAAATCTGTTTTCTACAAAGTTGTTACATATAGTGAAGCGCTTATTGAAAAATTGTCAAAAATCAGGGTGACCAAAATTTTTCTTTGCTTTTAAGTCATGTGTGTCTAATTTGACCTTGAACTGAGTTGATTTGCATTTTTTGCATTTGTCTTCTTTGTCGTCTAAATTTTCCGCTCATCCCACACTGTTTCTGAAGCTAAAAAAACGGGATCGAAATTTTTTTGATTTATTTTTGGACTAAAATTTTTTTTTTTGGGACCGTGCCGTCAGCAAAGTTGATTTTTTAATTATTCTCCATTTTATTAAAGTTGCAATTTTTTAATCAATCCACTAAACAGGGAGAAACGAATTTTACTTCTTTCGTTTTTGCATACAGAATTTCACTTTGTTCTGCCAGATTGTAGCATATCCTATAAAAAAACAACTTTGTCGAAGACACCATACTTCTATCTGTCTATTTAAAAAGACTTTTGTGAAGTTTTTTACACATTGCCACTAAAAATAAGTTTTTTTTCAATATAACAATTACTAGTGGTTTTCTAAAACTTTTCAATGTTTTCCAATGTTGTTTGTTATAACGAAACAAACAATTTCATCAAATAAAATTTCTTTTTATCTCTCATATTTCTTTGGTTGTTGACGATTTTTATTAAAATAATGCACTAATTTACTAACAGATATCTACAAAATCTGCGAATATCTGCAGACAAAACCATTTCTATATTAAAGCATCAGTAAAACATCATTCTATCCAGATAAAGCCAGTCGTCTCTTGCTGTCTCTTGAATTCTCTCTGTATAGATATGTATTTGTGGGTAAATAAGTGCGTTATTTTAATAAAAATCATTCATTGAAAAAAGTGATTCTAAGAGGCTTTTGAAAGAAAACTTCAAAACAGCTGATTTAAATTGGCAGATAAAAATATGATGTCTGCGACAATGTTATTCCTCATAAAATGTGCTACAACTTTGCCTAACAAAGTGGATTTTTAGGTGCAAAAATGGGGAAAATGAATTTGTTTTTCACTTCTAGGTGGATTAATCACAAAATGTCAACTTCTAAAAGGTGGAGAATAATTAATAGAATAAAACAACTGCGCTGAAGGTATGATGGCTCTAAAATCATTTTTTTAAGTGAAAAATAATTAATGAAAATTAGTGCATTATTTTACTTAAAATCGTCGATAACCATAGAAATGTGTAAGCAAAATAAACCGACAAAAAAAGGGGAAGAGGTTGTTTATAAGAAACGACTGCAAGGTTAACGTAGAATTACGGCAGCCTGTCTTATGTCAATACAATTTTGCAATAGCTTTGGGAATACACTCGATTAGGGTTAATCATTTTAATGGTGTGGAGCGATATATTTTTCCGTATTTGTTTCGTATATTATTATAACTGGAAAAATAGGTGTGACTAAATTATTTCCAGTTATACCATTCTACAACGTTCGAAAAAAAATACATCTCATTCATTCTGGCTCAGAGCGATCATTTGATAAGCTCCACCTTTATTTTTAGTTTTAAAGTTTTTCCTCAGTTTCGTAGCACGGATGTACAAAAATGATTTATTGTGGACATTCTGTCGAGCCGGATCGATACACTCTCATGAAGACAACAAAATAACATGTATTGTCTCGTGTTGCGCGGCTTGGAAGGAAAAAATGTTTCCTTCGCCGTGTCGCATGGACATTAGTACGGTAGACATTAGTATGAAGGTGGAAATTCTGCTGTGATGTCAAGCAATAACCGTCTTCTTCAAGACGTTACATCCTTGTTAATGAAGTGTTATGAATTTTCTAAAACGGACTCAGCACCGTGAGCAGAACTTGCTCAACTTTTCTGTTTGGAATCGAATTTGTTTCGCATATACCGCTTGTGATGCACAGTATCAATGTATCGTAAATACAACACACTGCTGCGCAATTGCAGCAGCATCAAACTGCAATCAAAGTTGCAGTTTATTAATAACCATTCATTATGCTTTCCCAAATACATTTAGTAGCCTTTAAAAAGGCTGGTTGCTGCAGTTGCAAATCTCATTCAATTATCGCATAAATGCTTCATGGTCCAGATAGCGCGCGATATCCGCTCTGACATAGATTTTTCGCACGTTGTGGAATGGGATAACTGGAAAAATTATTTCCAGTTATACCATTCTACTACGTTCGTGATAAAGAGGATGGGCTACGTGCTCACAGTTTGTCGGTATATGAGCGAAATTTGAGCGTGAAAGCGCATTATTTTATCGTCAACTGTGTACCTCCCAACAAATGTGTCATCATTAGAATGACACCAGAGACAAGCGACAAAGGAGCCAGGAAATTTGTCACAACAGGTCTGTGCTGTGATGTCAAGCAATAACCGTCTTCTTCAAGACGTTTTACATCCTAGTTAATGAAGTGTTATGAATTTTTTAAAACGGACTCAGCACCGTGAGCAGAACTTGCTGAACTTTTCTGTTTGGAATCGGATTTGTTTCGCATATACCGCTTGTGATGCACAGTATCAATGAATCGTAATATATGTACATCACACTGCTGCGCAATTGCAGCAGCATCAAACTGCAATCAAAGTTGCAGTTTAGTAATAACCATTCATTATGCTTATCCAAATACATTTAGTAGCCTTGAAAAAGGCTGGTTGCTGTTTCATTCAACTATCGTATAAATGCTTCATGGTTCAGATAGCGCGCGATATCCGCTCTGACATAGATTTTTCGCACGTTGTGGCTAACTGGAAAAATAGGTGTGACTAAAGTCGCAATCAACGTCCGTGTGGTATCGGCACAATCATGGAATGAACTATACATAAAACACAAAGCGCGCATTCTTAGTCAACTAGGTATATTCTGTCGACCTTGTTAGGGAAAAAAGCATTGTGCGACCAATCAGAGGTCGACATTTGCGTTTCGACAAGGCTTGACAATTTTCAATGGTACAGTCGTTGGAACAATCGGATTACAACTTTCTGCATTTGGACGGGTGCTTGTTTGATTTTCCAATCGATTACTGCAAAAATGACGAAAATCGGTTGGAAACTGACTGAGCTTAAAACGGTTGAAAATGGACAATTTTTGTGACGCTCTCGATGTTTTTGGTTTTTGAAATTGGATCCCTGTAATGAAATTGGTCCCCTGTATATGTTGCCGTAAGACGTAATTCTACGTCAAAAAGAAATTGTTTGTTTCGTTATAGCGAGAAATATTGCAGAACATTGAAAAATTGTACGAGAACACTGTGAAAAGTTAAATTGTAAATAGTTGAAATGAGAAAACTAAAATTTGTTTCTCACTGTTGAGTGGATCAACCACAAAATTAAATTTTCAATAACATGGAGGATAATTATTGGAACAACTTTCTTGAAGACACCACGGCTGCTTCAAAATCATTTTTTTTGGGTCAAAGTAATTTCGGTCACGTTTTCCAGCTTTGGAAACAGTGTACATTCCTCTCTTGAGTACTGCCCCTAACCTCTTTTAGCCGTCGACACCCGACCGTTCAATCTCCCCGCAATTGACACCTCCTTTATCGTGATACACTGGGGTATTTATTTTATTATATTAATGCAAAAAAAAGAGGATTGCAACGAATTTTGTCGGAATTTGCGCTCTAACAGACAATCCTTCAGATATATTCTAACATGAAATTCAACATTCTGGCAGTTATAAGTTTTAGGTTCTTCAAATTGTAGTGACTTTGAAATTTTTTTACATTCTGTAGAAAAATATGCTAGCATAAAGCATCTTCTAGACATTCTCATCTAGAAATTTGAAAGCTTATAAGCTTATAGTAACTTCCGTCTCAAGATGGGACAAAACACGATTTTGTATTCGACGGTGGATAACTATTGCAACTTCACTACCGGCAACATAGATTCTGTCAAACCTTTGAAACATATCATTCAGCTTCGGTTTGAGATTCATATTTGCTTTTACAAGCGTTTCAATCACAACTGCAGTACGCACGCCATGAAATGTAAAAAATTGAAACATTCTTCAACTTTCATTTTTGAAGAGCGGAAGTTCCAGTTCAAAAAATTCAAATTTCATAACTATTTCAGTTTTAAATTTAATACCTTCTTGAACAGCCTCGTACATCAAATTAAAATTCAATAAAGCTAACACTGAGTACAGCATGGATTGCTGTACGTAGTCCATCTTCTCAGGAGTGGGACTACCAAAATGAAAACTGGCTGGCTTGCTGCTGTGCGAATCTGTTCGATCTAAAATTTGAATTTTGTCCTGCAGCATGATGGTGTAAAAAAAAGTACTATTTGGCAGTCAATATCGCTTGTTGAATGTTTTTTCTCTCTTCATTCTCGCACATTTTTTTAAGCTTGTGTAAACATTCAAGAGTTCGGATTACATTAAGGAAAATGTTGCTGGTAACTCAGTGAAAAAAAATCCCTTCCCCCCGCAGGCTGGAAACTTCAAATTATTTCATTCCGTTCCCCAGGGTGAAGTGGTGCTGAACTTAAAACTTAAACATTACATTCTCAAAACCGCTAGGGTCCTCCCCCTCGTGCGCCGTGGTCCCCCGAACTGCGGCAGAACATTTTAATTTCCCGCGGAATTCTACCGCAGTTTGCGTTGCAAGCCAGCCGCCATCAGCAGCCAGTACCATCATAAATTTGTCACGCTGTGGTAACTTTCGCGCCAAGAGAGGAGGAAAAAAAAGCGCACAACTTTGCCAATTTAATATTTCCTTTAGCTCTGGATGTGCGGTGTGCGGTGGCCTGTCGCGTGAACTTAAGCGAAACAAAAGGCGTGAAAGAGGAAGGCAATTTTTGGCAACATTTGGCAACATCGTACCGCCGCTCTTCGTCGTACTCTTTTTGGCTCGCGCGTCTGGGAAAACACCAAGACGGTTTATCGAATGGGTGCACTTTTTTGAGCGTGACACTGACACGAGAGTTTTGGATTGCGGACGAACGTATTGTTCTACCGTTTGTCATGTCGCCTTGGATAAGCTGATGACGAAGACTGCGATATCCTGAGGCGCCATTCGAAGGCACGTTTGTTCCAACTGCAGACAGGCGTGGTTCCGGTGAATCAGTTTTCACCACTACTCAGACACTGAAGAGCAGAGATGCCAGATATACAGACAAATCTGTATTATACAGACTTTCTGTGTTGCGATACAGACACGCATAAGCCTACAGATTTTATACAGACATTTAGTATAATACAGATATTACACAGATATCTGATATTCTACATAACGGTTTTACCAGTATACACAAAAAACGAACACAAAAACCAAAAGTCTCTGTAGCCGTTGCTGGAAAAAGTGAACTAGGAACTGAACACTTTGCTGAACATATTAATCTTGCGTTTTTGAGAGTGAAATCATGACAACGGGAATCGAGTCAGGCTATCGGGGTTTTTATCGGCCCCGTGGGCACTAATCTGCCTGTTTCGCCCCCAGTAACAAACAGCTGATTGTCTCGATCGATTGCCATGCAGGTTATATTGGTGAAAAGACCGTTTGTTCTATTCGGAGCAATATCCAACGTTGAAGAATTGCTTAAAATGTCTCAAACCTTGAAGGTACTATTTTTATAACCGCGAGACTTCTGCCATCATGTATCAGTTTAGCTACATTACGACGAACGACGATTTTTATCACGGGAAAGACTCTTACTTCTATGTGTTACTTAGATTTAAAAGATAAATTAGCTATCGATTAATCGACCAACTATGATAGACTCGAAAAAGAACAATCAAAACAAGCAATAAAACAAAACAATCTGACAGGTCGACAAATAATTAGGTATCAATGTATCGGTAACTTTTTTTCGCAGCGGTATACAGACTTATACAGACATTTTTATGGATTATACAGACTTGCCAAAAAAAAAGTCTGGCATCTCTGCTGAAGAGTGACAAGCGAAATGCGCTTTGTTCGGATAATTTTAATTATCGATATTTTGGAGCTGGCAGAGAAAGCACGCTATCAATCTATGAGTTATTTGAACACTTAATTAATTTTTTACTGTAAATTAGTTAGTTAGCTACTTGAAAATGAAGCTAAGCATCAAATATTTACTCGAAAGCTGTCTGTGTGCATGACAAGACCAAGTTCAGTTTTACTGTTCTTTCATTTAAGATTATCTTCCGCCGAGAACTGAAGGCAGTTAGTCTGGTGTTCACGTAGGCTCTTTCGCAGAGGACTCAAAAATGCCAAAATAATGTCGTTTGCCGCAGAAGGAAACAAGGCAGGAAAACTTTTTCGCCTCAAAGGATATCCTTCCACTCAGTTCCGACACCGAAAAGAGAAAGCGAAAAACAACAACGAGCCAAAAGTTAATAATCCACAAGCGTTCCGGCAGTATTGGCAGGAAAATTAAATGTCAAATTCTTCTGCCGCATTCTCCCGCAGATGACGGTTATTGTCTGCCGATGTCCTAAATAGTGTATCCTTTGGAAAATCGCCTCGTTGTCGTTGTGCTTGTTGTTTTCTTTCGGCGTCGAGCGGAGGTCAGACGAGCTACGGAGCGCGTGTGTTGAAATCGTAATTTTCGGTGGTTCGTGTCTTATCTGGATCGCACTTTTACGGACCAGTCAGGGGAGCCATGGTACGGTGGCCCAGTTTTAATACCCGAATAAGCATTGATGCGGTCGGCGGAAACGTGACTGCACTGCTCAAACAAATCTACGAGTGAAATTATCAATAAACAACCTCACAAAGCGGATGGCACAGGGAACTTCCGCTTTATTTATTTTCAGATACACACCCACACACACACACACAGGACGACAGTGTCACATCAATGTAAGTGAATTAATCTTTAACTTCATTCATCTCAACATTCTAAGTTGTTTGAATAAGCTGCCGATGTTAGGAGACTTTTCCGAAGCATGATGGCAGTTCTAATGTACTGTGCAAGGATAGAGTACAGGGCGTAGCACTTCCTTTCAATTCTTACAACCGCAATAGCATTAATGGTGATGATGACAATTTAAAAACCACAATCACATTTCTGTGAGGGATTTTTTCCTTTTTCTTTCGTTTAGGTTTTTCTTACAAATCAAAACCATATGAGGCAGCCATTCAGAGTGGTGAGTACAGGCACTCGCACTGTCACTCTCGCAGCAAAAGCTTTTTTTGTTGGCTTCATGCAGCAGCCGTTCTAGCAGACACCGGATAGTGCGGGTGGAGAGCCAATCTGGCAAAAAAATGTGCCACGGGTGAGTGCGGGAAATGTCGCATGCCGGGTTCAGACTAGCAAAATAAAATAAAATCTTTTCCGGTGACACATGTTGGCTGCAGAGTTTTATTCTGAAATATTGAGTAAAATGTGTGGCTGGAAAGAGTCAAACGCGTCGAAAGAACGAATCCTCACAGATAGAGATCTGTTTTGTCAACAAACAACCTCTCGCTCCTGGTTAAAGCATGTCATCGCGTTTATAATGGGTTTTAAATACCGTTAGGGACATGTGTGTATCCATAAATCACTGTTTTTAAAGCAGCTTCTTCAATCCACATTGATCTAACATATACTATTCATATTGTTATAATATACCATCATTAATTACACGTGAAGTGAAAACGAATGGAAGCCCCACCCGAAAGCGGAAAACCTAGTAATTTAGGCGACAAGTTGGAAACCTCATTTCTCGTCAGCCAAAAACTATTTCGGAACAAGTGCGACAGTGTTTCTGCAATCACGGAGAACATAGCTAAAGATGAGCGCTGTCTCATTAAAGGATTTTAATTACCTCTCTCAACGTCAGCCCATCAGCGAGCGGGTGCTGCGCCAGTTGGCGGTTGCATAAATTAATGGGAACGGTAGTTAGAGGGAAATGGCAAAAGCAACTGAATGAGTCAGCAGAAAAAAAAACAAAGGAAAACGTATCCGAACAAAAGGATTGCTCGTGTGTAGGTTTAGGGGGTGAGTGAACACGTGCACAGGGAAATGTGTAGCGGGAAAGTCTGATATGCATTCGCGTGTACCGCCTAATGAGCATCAAGGTGCACCGGCTGTGAGGAAGAAAAGGAATAATTAAATTTGGTAGATTTAGGATGAATTAAAAGTCCCTTAATGAGGATAAGAACGTTTTCTACGGTATTGCCGTGACTAAAACGTACAAAAGAATCCTTACGTTCATTCTTTAAAAAGTTTGCGGTGGCAAAAAAACCGGTCTTCGAATCAGTAAGTAAATCCTCGCGCAAGGACGCACCACATTTCAGCACCCATGCAGACGTTGTCACTGACAGCGGCTGTCTGTTTCGTTGTCTCCCTTGACACGGTATTTACATGACGCTTGTGAAATCAAATGTTCAACAAATTTTCCGGTATGTTTGTGTGCTCATTTTTGCAGTTTTTTAATCAGGATTGTAAGTCAGTTTGGCGCAAGAGCTCGAAATTTGATCACATAATCCTAAACGATCAAACTGTCCTTCAATAATGAGTTTTTTTCTGCTGACAAAAACTTTTCGGATACGCAGTCAGCGCCAGCGGAACAGAATGTTCGATTTTACTAAGCCCCAAATAAACAGATTTAACTTGCGTTCTCGCAAAGACATAGGCATTGGTAAACAGACCGCGGGCTCGGCGTGAAACTCCATACCCCGGCAAACAACATATCTGTGCGCCTTTTCGCATTACCAACAGGATCAACAGAATGTTTTTCGGTTGTTTTCTGATTTTTTTTTCTGTTTCAACTGTAGTGCTTTCTCGCGGAAAGAGGAACACGGTCCAACACTTCTATGCTGGTTTGTTTATATTGTTCATCCGGCGCGCTCGTGGAAACACTAGGAAAAGTCTCGGATTTGGAGCGCTGAAGAAGGTTACCGTTTTTCGCTGGTTGCGGCAATTGTTATTGTCGGCAGTTTTTTATCTTGTTTATTGAGAACTGCTGAGCTAAATCGAGCCAGCGGCATAAAGCACGCTTTGTTTCGGGTGGCGGAAGCGCACGAAAAATGACAGTTGCCGTTCGGTGTGCCATTGTGTGGCACGGATTTAATCAAACCAGAATAGAGAGCATAAGCAGGTGACGAGTTGAGTGAGAACAAAACAACTTTTGCAAGACAAAAACAGCTTATCAAGGTTCAACTGCTAGATTTGCTATTGCTTTATGGGTTGTTTCCCAATTATGGACCTTCCTTCTTGCTTTGTCTATGATTTTCTTTTTGTATACATATGGGAAGGAATAGATTTGCGAATGTAAACATTATAGATTAGTGTTTTCCGTCCTCGAAAGAAAATAATAATTCTATCAGGAACATGGAAATATCTAAACGTATATGGTTATGTTTATGTCATATACAGATTTGTTATTAAGTTTATAAATGAACGCAAATAATTATACATTGATAAACATATAATGCTATGTATCGACAGAGCTGGGTATCGCTAATCAAATATTTACCATTTTTCTACTGTTTATCTACTAACCGAACCGAATAAGGGGACTAAAGTTCTGTTCAGTTAGAATCCGGAATCACTTATTGTGTTGCAGCGGCACGGAAAGTGACCGCTGCAAGAATTCTTTTACAGCGGTTTGTTTATCTAGGTTTCGTGCCGAATCATTGGTATCCCTATACAGAGGAACAGTGAATGACAATGAAGTCATGTCCTGGGCTCAAACTCATTTGTGCCCGCTGTCAGCTGTCAGATAATGGTGTATGAAAAGTGGCGGTGATATGCTATCTCGTTTACACATATGTTGAGATGTTCGCCCTTGAAACATGGCGCGGAGCCATTGGGCTGTTTCGTGCAGTGAGTCAAAAGTTATTCCAGATGGAAGCCGAGAGAAGAGAAAGAATTCTGCGTACCCACGTTAATAATTTAACGTGGTCCGCAATAAAAATCGCAAAAACGTTGAAAATCATCAAATCAACCGTGTATGACATGCTCAAACGTTTCAGGGGGCGAAAGAGCGTGGATCGAGTGCCTCAAAGTAAGCGTCGTAGTGGAACATATGAACCAGATCGTGTTGAGAACCGTCAGAGCAATCCCTGGACTCTCAGATAACGAAATCGCCCAAATATACGTAACCGTTCGAAAATCTCGTTTGCGATCAGGATATCGTTCCTATCGTGTCAGCAAGCAACCAAACAGAACGTTAAAGCAAAGTTTCGTCACCAAACCTCGGGCTCGGAAACTGTAGCTGCAGGTTTTAACGAAGTACCAGGGATGCCTGCTCATCGACGATGAAATTTACGTCAAAATGGACAGTTTTTTGTCCAAAAATTCTATATGGAAACGACATGAGTAGATGTTCCTGCGAAGCTTAAGTTTGCTTTTATGGAAAAATTTGCCAAAAAAAAACTGATGATTTGGCAAGAAATAGGGTAATCGCTCCATTATTCATCTCATCAGCTAGGTGCACCTATATTCATCTTATTTCTCTCATTTGTTCAGTTTACCGTCAAATATCTACAAATTTTTGGAAGTAAATCTATTTGCTTCTCGATTTTGTCAAGTGGTTGAAAGTTTTACGTTGAAAATATGGTAAAATTTGATAATAAATTGATCAAAAAGGCGTGATGAGATGAATATAGGTACTGAGATGAATATAGGAGCGATTACCCTATGCAGCTGCGGAGCAAAGACCAAAGTGTTCGTGACGAATAAGATGATGAACTCGAAGCTGTACAAGGAAGAATGCCTCAAAAATCGCGTATTCCTTTTATCAAGACCCATAAAGTACCGTGAAGTTTTGGCCAGATTTTGTGAGATGCCACTACCGCCGGGAAGTTATCCAGTGGTACCGCAATAATAACGTAGATTTCATTTAAAAACATAAATCCACGCAACTGCCCGCAGTTCCGGCCCATCGAGAGATTTTGGGTAATAATGAGGCGGAAGCTAGAGAAAAGTGAAAAACGGCTCGGGACGCAACTCAGATGACCAAAATGTGGAACAAATGTGCCAAGGAAGGACTGTGGAGTTGTGCAGCGTTTGATGGGAGAAATAAAGAAGAAAGGGCAAGTTTTATTAGAAACGAAAAGAAATGATTTGTATTGATATGTTTTACTTAAAGTGCAGTAAATTAGTTATATTCATAGTTCTTATACTCTTTCTTATCGATTTCTTCTAGATTTTAGATTTAAACTTTAGCATGTTTTCTTTTTACCTTCAAGAAACATAAGTTGTTCCAGGGTAATTTAGGATAAATTTTCGATAGTAGCTTTCGACCTTTTCCTGATGCTTAATGAATTGAAATTTCCTGCAACGTTCGAAATAATTTTTTAGTCTCTTTCAAATTCAGAACCAACTTCAGCAAAATTTGGAATCAATTTGTGCTTGGCCCTTTTCTGACCTTTTGGTGTGTTTCTCAGGCCTTTCGAGCTGAATTTTTATAAAATCAAATATAATCTCTGTTCACGTGGAATGTGGCTGGCCCCTAAAATGACAATTTCTCTGTCCACGTGGAATGTGGACAGCCCCTAAAAAATTTGGAAGCCAAAGTTGTGATTATCATACCTGTTGTCATGGTAACTAGACAAAACTGTGTGTATATCTCGATGGTTCCTGGACGAATTTTCGATCTTTGGGTACCAATAAACTCGGAATGAATACTAATTTATTGTCAACATATGAACATAAAAGAAACATGTCAGAAAAAGTTCTACGCCCTGCGGGAATGCAAATTTTGACACACACTTCTTAAATCCGAAACCTTTCCGGTGTAGGTTGGTCACGTCTAGTTCTCATGTAGAACTAGGAGACTAGGATAATTTTTTCAGTAAAATTAAACCGGTTTAATCAAAACTGATTCATTTTTTGTAAAGTTCTGGCTATTTGGAAATTGACAAAGTTTTACCTATCTACTGCTGTTGGGCCTTTGATGCCGAGCTTTTCGAAAGATTTAGTGAAAAGAATACTCAATGGTGCAGCCAGAGCCAGACTACTGATGCAGTTTCTCAGGAAAACCGTCCGGTCCAGCGAATATGGAAGACCTGAGCTTCGGGGTAGATCTGTTCAACACAATTTGCTGTGCCTGCATCTAAGAACATGCTCGACGGGAGGCCGCCGTCTCTCTGCTTTTCGTTGACATATTTAAAAATGATTTGGGGTTACGTCTAAGTCTGCGCTCATCATTCCGAAGGAAGCCTCGAAAGCAAGAGCGACTTAGCTGTTTATAGCGAGTGTTTATAGCGATAGGCAGTTGTTCCGTAGAGTTCTGTATTTTGAGAATTGTCCCACCCAAGCAGCACTTGCAACATGTTTTCAAATGAGACTACTCAATATTTGTTGTTTTAATACTTTTTTAACTTTTTCGGTTACTCTGAAGAAATATAAAAGAATTTAACAGCATTTTGTTATTTACGTGTATCATTCTCGTAACTGAAAACTAGAAATTGCTCAATAGTTTTCTGCAATCTATTTCCAACTGCATATTTCATGATGCTTTTAAATAACGATAATGTCACATGATGTTGCATATTGTTGTTTCACAAATGTTTTCTTTTAAGGAAAGCAAACTAGTGATGAAAATGTATAGCAACATCTTGTTGAACCATATATTTGCTAAAATTACCACACAGTAAACAGCCATCTCTAATATAAACGAATAATAAATGATTATTGTTGGAAATATGGTTTTGCTATTCCATATTCCGCATGATTAACACTACAAATCCACTTAGCAAGGTTTTTTGAACTATCGTTTCCCAAAATATTGCTTATAGTTTGGCGAGTTTGAAACATAAAATTTCTTTTACAACACTTTATAAAAGGCGCGTGAATAATTACGAAGTAAAAACATTTTTTGCACGGTAAATTTTGAATCGTAGGTAGAATAACATACTTATCAGAAGCGTAAGTAGAGAAAAAGTTCGATATATTTGAGGTTTTTTATTATGTATGCAGTTATATTAAACTTCGCGACACCATCATCAAAGAGTAATGACAGTAAAGGTAAACAAACTTAACTTTATTTCTCCTCTCTTTTCTTCCTATACTGCAGCAGCTATCGATGCAGATGATGATTCACATAGCACTGTTAGTTGCATATAGGCTCCACCTCCTGAGCTTTTTCGGCTATTTACAAGTTGAATAAAAGTAACGGATGCGATTTATTACAATCTTTGAATGCTGCATTGAGAGTTGCATTTGCTTCATTGTAACAATGCGTGCTGCTTGGGCAACGTCTTCTCTCTGATTTAAGACGTCGTAGTGCGGTGTTCAGCCAAGACAATTTGCAGAGCATAATAGCCATCGATTCCTTTTATCATGGCAAAACAATCAATAAAAAATATTATTGTACCTGATTGAATCAACTTGATGTAAAAATTAAGTCGAAACGGGCGCTAAAAAATGCGAAGAAAAAAGTGCTCTTTCACCAAGATAACGCTCCCGCTCATTCTGCCTGCGGTATAGTCGATAAGTTAACAGATTTACACTACGAGCGGGTTCCCCACCCGTATTCACCGGATTTAGCTTTGAGAGATAATTTTCTGTTTTCTCGGTTGAAAATGTGGATCTATGGAACCATTCAAATATTACATAACGCGGAATTTGGCAATTTTCAATACCCACCCACCCCCACGTAACGCAATTTTACATGTTTGCCACACGCAATGTAACGCTTCGCTGAATACCCCCCCACCCCTGAGCGCGTTATGTATTATTTGAATAAGCCCTATGGTAAGTAACTCCACTCAAATGAAGAGATAGAGTACTGGTATTAGTCTGGTCGATGTTGGTCTACGAACAATAACAAATCTCGCAGAATTGCTGCTAAAACATACATGATCATCTAAAGGACATTCAAAGCTTTAATGTATTTTGCTTGATAACTTGAAATTTATTTCACAGTAAAAGAGAGCCTTACTTCCACTTGTCTCGTAAAGAGAGAAATTCCAGATAGTATCGGTATAATTGAACAGTGTCTTTCAAAGCTAGTCCTGGAGTAAAGTTTGTTCATTATTTGAAGCAATTTATGCACGCCATAAGCATCCACAATTTAAGCGACTCTATTGAAATAGCGTCCACCACTAAACATAGATAAACACAGATTACTATACAGTGATTTGTTTTGTGCAAGATCTGACATATCATGGCGGTCAGTTTGACACTGACTGACAGACGGTATCACACCTCGGTTGACAGCACTTTTCAATCGCAAGTTAGCATTCTCTCGTACACATTAGCAACCGTACAAACTATTTTTTTTGCTTAGAATCAAAGATAGAAACTGTGAGTGGCAACGCAAAAGATCCGCCCGGATAGAACAAAAGACAACATCATAAAATTCCAGTTGATTTTCTTCTCACTCTATTGGTTAATGCTTTTTGTGAGGTGAAATTTTCATATGGTTTGCTCGCATGCAAATACACGCCGTGCTCCGCTGCTAGTGTCAAAATGATAAACGTAGAGGGAAATTGTTTTCGCTCGGTGGTTTCCTTTCAACGGCAACTGACAGCCCGTGAAGTGATGCGCCACGGCACTGCTGCTGTGAGTGATGTTCCGATCCGACAGGGAAAGAAACAGAAGGCAGTCACTCATCGCGTTTGCTTTACTTTGCTTGATGGCATTGCTCGCTATTGTGCTCGCGAGGGTGTAAATTCCGAGTGATACGGTTTAGTGACAGTTGTTTGCTCGTGCACGTGTGTGTGCATGCTTCAAAAGGTGCGCTCTTCAGTAAGGTGTCGCACTGGGAAAACTATCTCTTTTGTTTCTGGTCGCGTTGTGAATGTACTTGTGCGAATGAGTTGAAGTGGCAGTTGAAAAGACAAAACAGCTGCCTAGGGAACAGGATTTACAATAAACGGAGCGACATCGGCGGCGGCTACAACATCGGGTGAGGTTCGTTTTGTTTGACACATTGCATCGACGGCCTGGCGCAAAGGCAGTGAAGCAGGGCTCTGTCATGAATATTCATTTCTGGACTCGATCGTCGCAAAACGGATTACACGAACCAGCCGTCGGGCCTCTTCGCATGAAACAAACGGATACGTGATAAATGCTGCAATCACCACCAACAACAACATCAACAACAATCGCAGCATAAAAGGGACAGCAGCAAGAGGGAATTGTCTAATTGAAGTATCTCAAATATCTTAATTCGTTTAATAAACATGTAAAAAGATTTAATTAAATCCTACACGTTATGTCTCGGACTGTAGGAGGCCTTCCGTAGCTGGTGCCGAGCTAGCTGGGCACCACAGAACGACAGACGGGGCAGATTGAAGGTTTGAAGAATTGCATTATTTGTTGCGGTCAGGCAGGAGTACGTGGCCATCCGAAGCGCGAAGGAAGCGGTAGGAAAAGATTTATGAAATCGTAAAGTATTGGTTCATTTGAATAATTGAATATGCAAATTATTCATGTTGTTCCAAGCCGGAGAAAACTGAGAAAAAATGACATTTCAAATAAATTAACCTTATGTCATTGGGATCCGGATAAGCCAGAAGGCCTGGGCTAGTGACCGACGCTCGACGTAGACCAAACTGTTCGAAGGTGCCCGTCTAGCAGGGACTAGTCCCCCCATCCATCATGGGCCGACTGTAGCATACCGGCAGGAATTCAACAAGACAGTCTGGTTGCTTCCGATCGAACCACTCCGTTTGCGTGGTGCTATAAATCAATTTTAGACATATACGGGGAATGTTCTCGCTGTTGTCGTCGTCGTCGCCGACTGAAGTTCAAACGCTGTACTTTGAAACCGTATTACTGTACTTTATTGGTACGAATTCAAAGCGAAAACCATCGAGTAGCAGATGCAGGAAAATATCTCATTTCGTTGCATCAGGTTTCATTTGGCAGAGAATCCCTGGAGTTTGTCGACTTATGGTTGGGCACGGAAAAAATAGTTTGAAATTTCGCTTGAATTGTTTCCCAGTTTGTGTAAACATACTATCGACGCAATGTGAATTTTCGCTGCATATTTTCGCCGTGCAAAAGGAAGATACGATGCGCGCAAAACTCGTAGATATTAAATTTATATTTCGCTTTTATCTACTCTATTTTAATGTAGTTTTCAAGATTCGTTGACCTTCGTCTGGCAGTACAGACAGCTTCTGTAGTACTGTGATGCTCTGCAGGAAACGGGACGTAATATTAAAAGTAATAGTTGGGTTAGAGTAGAAAGTTTCCTGTTGGAACTTCTTGTCTGTTGAAAGATGGAAATAAATTTTTGTGAGCATAGAATATAAAGATAATTCAACATTTTCAATTGCTATTTGGATTTGAATTTGATTATTCAATCGTTCAAAAATTTGCATTTTCACAACCACTCGTGCAACGCAAAGCCCTCACGGAAGCTCTTCAAGGTGACAAAACCATAACAAACGGAGAGATTTGTCCGCAATATTCGCTACCGCTATGTGTGCTATATTTGTTGGGCAAACATATTCAGAACCTTTTCCAGCAACCCCAATTTTCACGCATATGTTGCTATTGTGGTGGTCTGGGAACATGTTTGACAACAGAAATCATAAGAATAGAATCGGATTATTTTCGCTTCGTACGTGTACTCAGCGCAACCCAACCACACACTTTTCTGCACACTAGGAGAAAAAAAACGTCATAAATTCACCCTTTTTCAGTGGCGCCCGTTTTTTCATTCAACGTGCCTTTTTACGAATCACCACGGGGTGGTTCTTTTGTCTAGAAATTTATCTTTCTCGTCTGTTTTGCTACCTCTTGAAACCAGTTTGCTATGAACCCAAGTTTTCTGATAAAAATTGGGGCGTAATATTTTCGTTTTAATTCGACAACAAAGTACCGGTTTCCCAACCCTATGTTTGAAACATGCTTGCTTCTATGATTCTCCTGCTCTCTATTGTTTCGGGTTAAGAAAAAAATAATAAAACAACAACATTCACGATAACAACAGGAACCGGTAAGCGCACGTATAGGTTGTGAGTATAATTTTAATTCAATAACGTATGGCAAGGGGGCACAGCCTGTAAAATACGGAGAAAAGTCAGAGTACTAACTCTTTCTTTTGAATTCGTTTCAGTTCAGCGTATTTATTTCGCTGTTGAAGATGGTTTCAGTAGTACAGGTGAGGTACTCTCAGCCTTTGGCGGGCAGTAAATACGCAACAAGGCATCCTTGTCCGATGCTGTTTCTGAAATTTCTTGTTACTGGACTTCTGCTTCAGCAACCGTCCGTAAACGTTATGTTCCGTAGCTGATGTAATCCTAAACATCATCTTGCCATATCGGTTTTTTCTTGTTGAAAATTATGAACTGGCAAATGTTTCATTTTAATTATTATTCTCTCAACCAAACCAAATCTATGACGACGTTTTTTACGTGTTTGTCATCCATCCGGCAGTTTCTGCCTCGTGTTGACTGCTGAACACTAATTAAATGGTTTCGATGGAAATTTTAAATCCCTCACCGAATCCGTAGTCGACTGGTGGTTGTTTTGTTGCTCTGTGTTCATGGTTCCAGTGTTAAGCTAGCGGAAAAAGGGGTTGTCTATTCCCGTTCGTAGCCACCAACCAGACCTGCACTTGTATAGGGAGGATAATAATCCAGTTTCATTGCGTCCTAATAAGTAGCCTCACGTAACATACGCCCGGGCTCTCGAGAGGACCGACAAGATCTTAATCGGATCCACTTGACGTGACGTTCGGCCGACGCGCGCGCCTGTCGATGACAGCCAAATACCATGTAGCATCAGGCAGCGTGGAAGCAAAAAAAAGGCAGACGATGATCCCGAGTACCGAAGATAGTCATCGAGGCTCTCTGACTGAATGGCAGGATAAATTAAACTGATAGCTAATATCCTGGCACCGTTCCGTTCCCTCCTACGATGCTGTCGTCGTTTGCGAGGATGATGGAAAATTGGAAAGTACTTATCAAAAGCGCCCGGATGAATCAGCGCAATTTCGGACAGGATTCTAATCCCTTGGGAAATCCTTTCCGGTAGCGGTACTAGCATCAGCAGATTACAGTCGATTCTAAATCACTGCTCTTTCAAAAACATCGGTAAATCTCCCCTTTTTAAGTCTCTCGGCTCAGCTCCTCTCGGTGCGGCCGAGAGTTCGAGAGATAAATCGCTATAGCGAAGCGAACATGAGCGCCAACACCGGCAGTCATGCTCTGGCACAAGAAGGACCTGGCATCAATTCATGTCATTCACATTTTTTTTGCCTTGGCCTGCCTAAACCGATTCACTAGCGAAAAAAACAAGACATTCTTGCCTTTCCATTATTTTCAGCGAAAGCATGTGAAGGGAAGCTCTTTCGGAGGGGACGGAAGGAAGACATTAGCGATTTTCGACTGGCGCGAATACGAAAGAAGGGAAGGATACTTAAAAATTCGTAAAATATATGGGTAAATTTGTAACGTCAGCAATTTCCCTCCGGTCGACGGAATGATACCACTTTTCACAAATAACGCACACCGCGCGTGCCAGTGTCGGATTCAGTCTACAACAAAGGCAGCAGAACTAGCTGGAAAGGCATAAGTCCCTGGAACCGGGAGCCTGGCTGTTGACTGCTTTATGGAGAGGAAAAGTTGTTGCTTTTTGCCGGAGCTGTTGCTCTCCCCCTAGGCTGGGGCCCAGAGAAAAGTTATTAGGACCCCCCCAGACCCGAGTGCGGACGGATTCGTTCGTGCGCTGAAAGCAGCAAGACGGAAACATCGTATAAATTTTATTGTCTAATTTACTTCCTTCACGCAATGATTTTAATGGGAATCCATCAAGTTTTTAGCATCGGCGCAGCATCGCTGCGATGTTTCGCTCACACGGCACAAGTTGTCCTTTATTTCGACAGGGATATTCAGCCGAATACATAAGGAAACTCTTTAGTGGCATTATATCTTTTCGTGCCTTTCGCTGGAATGTCGCTTCTAGATCGGTCGGATTTTACGTAATGGCACACTTGAAAAGTGAAGCCTCTGGATGAGGTTCATAACAATAACCATTCTAGCGGAAAATTGAGAACACTCCGACTTATTGTGCCGCCCTGTGCGTTACCGTAGTAGAATTTTGCATTCCGTCACGTAGCGAACTTTATCGAAGGTTTGAAGGTTTCAGTGCGAATTTTAGATTGCTGTGGCGGTTTTATTCCGATGTGCTCGCGTAAGAGTAACATCGTTCGGGCAATGTAAATTCCATTTAGGTATATTACGAGCTGACTTTAACATGTGAATGTTTTATGGTGTGATTTAGCGGGAAAGCGAGAGTTGGATTTGTTGAAACAATTGGATGATAAATGCCTTCGAGTAAGTTTTCCGCCGTGAATACCATAAACATTACGGCTTGAAGCAAAGATATAAAAACTTCTCTAAAGTGATAGCATAGCATGTCTAACTCCTCGGAATGTGAGCATATTTTTTAGCATTTCCCATTTGTTTTACGAAAAAAGGATATCAAGTACCCTACTCAGAGCAACTAGTGCAGTTGGTGAGCAAATCCGTGCCAAAACACTCGTACAGTTAAATTCACCTAATATTTGGTCGTAGCTTTCTATCTACTGTGGCGCCTCTAGTTGCGGTTACGAGAAACCAATAACAGCGCAGTAATAAGGGAGATTTGTTTACATAGTGGTGAAAGTTTCCTCAAATTCGAATCAGTGGATCAAACGTTTTCGACGCTGAAAAGTTGAAGACATAAGAAAATTTTGTACACTCACGTTGAAAATCCGACGTGGTCAGGTGCAAAAATGGCGAAGTGCCTCAAATTTTCCAAATTAACCGTAAACAGTGTGCTCAAACTATTCAATGGCTCTCTAACGCTGGATCACGCTGATCACAGCAACCGCAAAAGTGGTACGATTGACAAGTAGCTACGATTGAATGTCTGCAGAGCAATTCGTACGAATCTTGGGATCACTCTGCACGATTTGGCTAAGAAGTTCTCGGCACCGTACAGCACTGTTCGACGAATTTGTCGGCGTGAAGGCCGATGGTCACCCTACCCTAACAGAACCCTCGAGCAGAATCTCGTTGCGAAACGCTCCGCTAGTATGCAATATGAGTAGATCTTGACCAAAAGTAAAAATGGATTTCGCTCAGCTCTCAGGACAAAATTTCTATATGTCCAAGCGCAAAGGTGATGTCGCCAAGCGGTTTAAATTCGTGTTTGCTGACAAGTCCGCTCGGAAGCTGATAGTGTGGCAGGGAATCTGCAGCTGTGGCAAAAAACCAAGGTTTTTGTCACCGAATCAACCATCAATGGCCAGGTGTACAAAGAACAGTGCCTCCAGAAGGGACCATTCATCCAACCACATGACGGTCCGGTGCAGATGTGACCTGACTTGGCCAGCGGCCATTACAGCCGAGAAGTCATGGATTAGTACAAGGAGAATGGAATTGATATCATCGAAAAAACTATCAACTCACCAAATTGCCCAGATTTTCGTCCAATAGAAAAATATTGGGTGATTGTCCATCGTATTGGAGCAAGTTGAAGAAAAGCGGCAGAACGATAAAAAACAGCTGATTAACATAGATGGTGGAAGAAAATGGCGGATTGAGACAGTTCCACGAAAAGTGCGTGAATTCATCCGAAACTCAGACGAATATTTTTTTCTGTATTTCCTTTGAAGATCAATAAATTTGCTGCAAAATGATATCTCAAGATTTTTTCTACGTGTTGTTTTGATGAAGATATTTCTGTTTTGTGCGACCAAATATTAAATGGATCAAGCTTTATGGTTATCACTCTCATATTCTTTTTAACAAACATATTCATCTTTTTACCAGATTTTACCACATTTTCTGAGTAAAATTTTCTACTACTCGACTGAAAACAATATTCAGTCGTAGAGTAATTCAGTCGCAGAGTTCATATTTACTCTTAATCATTTTGTGCGAGGGGTAAACAATTGTTTTCTCTCTCAGTTCAGAAGGGAGCAGTTTTCGTTAGCTTCTCCGTCACTCGAAGAGAAGTTGGCCAAAGAACAAAACATTTAGGATCACATTGAAGCCACATCCTCACCGATTTTTATTTCAATTTTATAGGAAGATTCAGAACTCACCGCGGGTGCGCGTTCTGCAGAACGTTCTATTTTCTACTGTTTTTGTCACACCCCAGAGCGCTGAGAACGGTAACGCAGTTCTCAGGTGTTCGCCGAGCAATTTATTTCAATTAGCTTGCGAGTGCGCATGACCTATTTATAAAAGTTTCACTGGGCTTCTGCTCAGTCAAACTATGGGCCTTTATTCGCCAGAGAAACTATTACTCAGCGCTCTCTCTACAGCAGATGGTGTGATGCACATTGAATGTAAGCTCACAGTTGTTAAGAGGGAAGAAAATTGTTTTCTCTCCGAGATCTAGATAGGCAAAACGAAGCCTGCTTGCCATGGTGACACACCCTGTCCTTTCCATCGCAGTCGTGGAGATGCAGAGGTACAACAACCTACACCAACCTACAACAATTTCACTAACTAGAATCCATCACGGAGGAGTATTTACGAAATGTGCCAAACGGCCGCGCTCAAATCTCAGGCTCAAGTAAAATTAGAATTCAGTGTTTTTTTTAATCTAAAGGTTTCTGAGCTACAATGCTCTGATTAAAACCTATTGGCATAATGCATACGCTCGCTTAGAAAATTATTTTTGAGTCCATAAATGTTTATCACTCGAGGAAAATACGCAGTTTACACTTTACAAAAAATCAATCATATCCGTGCTTGTGTGTAAGTTTTACCTTTCCGTTTCAAGCTTACTACTCTACTATATACTGTCCATCCTAATAATATCGCCTAATTACAATTCCCTGGAGAGAACTTTCATACGTTACTCACACCAGTTTTATTATAAGAGAATTCAAATTAAAGGAAGGGTACTTGGTAGGAAGCCTGAGAATAAACCCATGCTAAAGTCCTTCAGCAACTACTACTGCCTTTACATGATTCTACTAAGATTCGAACCCACGACCACCCGCTTACCAAAGCGGACTCTGTAACCTTGCGGCTACGGAGCTCCCCCCTCTTTCCAACATTATATTGAAGAGCAATTGCGGAAAGAAACGGCGTCATCGTTACAAAGTCTCACATGGTTCTATAATCGGACTAAACCGTTGAAGAGGCTTTCAGACCATAAACAAAATACAGCACGCCGGAAGATAACGTAGGGCTATTAGTGTCTACGAATTGTATAGTAAGCAAAACTGGTGCGTTATAGAACGCTGATCTGTCCGGTTGTCCATTACGGTCATAAAACATGGAAGCTAAAGAAGCCTATCGACGAGTGCTCGTTGTTTTTGAGCGTTGTACTGCGTTTAATCCAAGGCGGAAATTTAGAAAATGGAGTGTGGTGCAGACTGGTGAAACACGAGTTGTACCAAGTGTACAAATTTGCTGACCTCGTTGAGGTTAAACGCGGCAGATTGCAGTGGGCTGGACATGTAGTTAGAATGCCTGACGTAAAAGCCACCAAAGCTATACTCAGCAGTGAACCAGAAAGAGGCCGTAGACTCTGGGGCAGGCCCCGCACTAGGTGCTTGTGCGCTATCGAGAGACACGCTAGAGCTGCTAAATACACTAAAGTCGCTTTTTACGCGGGGGATACATGCCACGTAAAAAAACCGCGTAAATTCCGCAATCCGCGTAAAAAAACCGCGTAAATTCCGGAATCCGCGTAAAAAAACCGCGTAAATTCCGGAATCCGTGTAAAAAACCGCGTAAAAAAGCCGCGTAAAATGAAACCCGCGTAAAAAAAACGCGTAAAAAGTCGACCTTAATGTATTATAAATATTGCTTCGTTGAATTTTTTAGTTTTGGATTTTCGGCTACTTATTTTCCATGCAAGGAGGTGAAAATTAAATCGTAATTTCATGATTATGTATGTCTTTTTCACAGGTTTATCTTCGCACGCACTAACGAAACTAACCATGCAGTGTCAATCATAGTAACCCATGAGTCAGCATAAAAAAATGACAGCTTTATCAATCGAACTCTAACCGTGAAAACAGTGAAGTTACTGCGTGCAGAAGTGTGCGCGTTCAAAGCACGGTACCCCGTCCGGTCGAAAACGGACATCGTGCGGCACTTTGTGGACACCCGATACGCTCATTCCGGCATCTACAACATCCTGGCACGGTTCTACAACAATCAGAGCTTCGAAAGAAAGCCCGGTTCCGGACAGGCGACGGTTCTGAGCGACAAGAAGCTCCAAAGGATGCTTAAGAGGAAGACCAAGGAAAAAGTGACCTTATCGCTGCGTGCGCTTAGTCGAGAGGTCGTTGCAACCGGCCAAACAGTGAAAAAGTACCTGGCGCACATGGATGTGTACGTCAGGAAGTGACAGTCCCCTCCACTGGTCTTAGAGCAGCGGCTGAATAGGATGGTCAAGTCGATGTTCCCGGTTAATCGCGACGTGGCGGTGGTGGTGATAAACGACGAGACCTATCTCACCCTGGATGGTAACGACTGGCAGGGCACCAAGCTTCCAAAAACGGTGCTGCTGTGGCTGACAATCAGCGAGGATGTCGAAGCCGCTCTCCTTTCGCTCCGATAGATGCTTTACGTTGAACCATACTCTTTGATTTCCTATTTTCTGTTTAAAGTACTTTGTATTCAACAATTGATAGCATTAAAATCGAGATTTGCAATAAGTATTAAACACAATTAGTCACAATTATTCTTCAAAAACTTGAATATAGCAAGAATGTTTAAAAAAAATTTCTGACTTTTCTTTAATGCTGAGTTGTAAAAACCGTTCTAGCAGCACTGCAATATGCTCCAAATGTTTAGTAACATCGTCTATCAAAATGATATTATTTATTTATGCCGAAAAAGGAAAAGGTCGTCACAAAAGACTGCCATTCTTCAGTAACGTAGAGGTAAAAAAAAAAACAAAGTAAATCGAGCAACACGGTTCGTTTTTATTGTCTTCACAAACACTATAGTAACATATGTGTAGCCTTAGCATGCTATCTGCTCGTCTTATTATCCCACTGAACGAAATTTAACACTAACCGTTTTGGAAGTGGTAATGATTTGAGAGAATCAATGCTAAAATGCACTGCATGTGTGTTTGACACGATCATTTATGTATTTTCCGTTTTTCTACTGAATTTCAATAGTTGTAAGTCAGTTTCAAAAGAACAAGACATCATAAAGGCGAATTAAAATTGTCAAGGAAGAACCCCTAGTTATTAGTACTTGACATTAGAACAAAAGATTCTAGACATTGGGTTCAGTTTCTAAGTCTGAGAACCTGTGTTTATTTTGGTACAAAAATTTTTGGAAAATTATAGTGAAACAAGTGAATAAGTGTTAGTTTTGCTGTTGAAATTGAATCGAACTTTTTCGGAACCGGATTTCGAACCGTAAATTCTTGTAATATTTCACCAACAAAAAATAAGTGCAAAAGCCACTGGAATGAATTGATCTATGTCTGCGGTATAAAATCCTTTACATCCCGACTGTTTGCCCAAATGTTTTTCACTTGTTAATTAACGTTTCGAGTGACTAGATTTTCAAATGTCGTACTGTATAGTTCTCTCCTAATGTAAGACCAATTGTAGCGGTAAATGGTCAATATATTGCAGGCCCTGAGGATGGTTCCATAAAAAGATCGAAACGTGAGCATATAGCAGTCAACGCATTTCATTAGACAGCAAGCCGAAATTCTAAAACTTCTTGTAATAAACGTTAGAAGCATTCAGCAGCCAATAAATAAACAAAAAAGAGCTTTTGAGAAACAAAACTCTTCAGTAAAACATTAGAACGGGCAGAATTCCGACCATCCTCTTGAAAACGAGCTTTCGCCTGAATCATTAGTGTTTGAAATGATATAAAAAGATACTTTATCATAGTCTTCTCTATTTAAAACAACAGTGGGCATGATTAATGAAGTCCGTCGGGGTCATTATTAATTGTCACCTTTCGGAAGAAACCCGTACCGGGTGGATTTATTGCTAACGCTTGCTTTTAAGGTTGTCATTAGGGAATGACATCATTGATAAATAGTCACAAATTTCAGTTTTTTTTTAATCATTTGTAAGCGTTATACACCACCCGCATTCAGTTTAGTGTATTTCTGTGAGTTGGCAAAAACTTTACAGCAGAATAATTATAAAATTTTTTTAAAGGGCGTAACCCTGTACTTTCCATCCTGGCCTGATGTAAACATTCGTTCGAACCCCTTTGACAAGACTAGCTCTGCATAAAGTCATTAGGGAAAAGGTGCAGAAAACCGCCGTCGAGTTTGGTCACCCTTTCATAGCTTCATGGGCAGGTATGCATCAAAGAATGCTTACAAAGCAAACAGCAGCCACTTGATTTTTAATCTAATCTTGATTGACTGGGATGCATTTATTATACGCGCGGGAACCTCCGAACCACGCTTCCGAAGTCAACGATGGAAAGCCCATCGTCACCTCCGGTAAATATCATATCAAAAGGGTGCTGAAGGGAGGACAGTGCAGCTTTGCCTAGTGCTCACACTATCGCCGTCACCATCACCATCATCATCATCATTGCCGTTTTTCTCATTAGCCCAGGGTCGGTGTCGTTCCAGACTATAAGGGCGGTTAAACCGATTCATGTGTCTGCCTTTTTATCGCCATAAATCTTACGGCGGAGCTACTCTATGACGGAACGGACGGAAGAAGCAATGAATGGTTCCAATTTACCCTTGTTGGCACATTATCGTACACATGACCTCGTTACTCGTCGGATTTGGTTCCAGCGTAGGGCGTCCAGGATTCGTAAGGTTGACAAAAACTTTCGTCTAATAAGCATATTTAAATCTTTAATCTCACTCTGGCTGAATAAAGTTTTCGACAAAGATTGCAGGTGCTTTTGGATGGGGTAATCCTTACATTACCCTAGAGTGCAGCCAGCACTGTACACGAAATGGGTGGGTCTGCTGTCGATGCTGCCGGATCAACTTTGATCCCGAACGGAAGGTTATTTTGTCTGATACGAACGATGGGGCTTTGCCGTATGGTAGAAACCTCGAGCGCCTCTTCTATGAACTTAATACATGGCAGGAGCGACAAGCAGAACAAGTGTCAATGAAAGGCCTCTGTGTTGTGGATTCTGAGTTGGAGTTCATGTAAGAAGGGAGGCTTTCGCGCGGCATCACTGCCGGATGTAACGTCGGTACTCGTACGGTACTTCGTAGGATCCCGGTTGCGTAAATATGAAAATCGTATTATGCTATGGAAAATGAATGAATGAGTGGTAAAAAATGAGGGAATGATATTATTAATCCTTGTTCCGTCTTAGCTCGGCTGACAGAGCATTTGGTTGAATACCGAACAGTCTGTCCTCGGTGTCATTGCCAACGAGGGGTGAAGGTGTAATCTTGGGGGGGTCCCCAGGCTGGCAACGGAAGGAACAGTTTTCCCGGGTAAATGAGTGATATTTATGATGACGTTAATGACTGCAGAACAATATGACTCGCTGCCGATGACAACGGCTGATAAGCATACTGCGAAGACCCCTCTGCCCGGCTGTGAGTATGCATGGCAGTGAGCTTTACTGCGAACATTGCTCGGTACTATCATCCCCTGCCATTTTGGCCCTTTTCGATCCGGTCTGCCGAGATGATGGCTATGGTGATTATAATGATAAAATTAAAGTAAATAAAAGCGAAGCTTCTATTCTTAGAACAACCTGCTGTGCCTGCGTGGCCGGAGTGGATGTGGCAAGCTTTACATCGACACCGGTTTTGTCGAAGTTGCAATGAAAAATAGTGAATGTTTACGTCTGGCGTCGAGAGTATAAATATGTACTTACAAAAAGTGATGAACAGAATTCACTTACCTGGAACGAAGAAAGAAATTAAATTATTAGTATTAAAGTTTTTTTATTAGAGTTTATTTGTTGCAATTAATTAAAAACTCACTATTGGTATAAAAATAAATTTCTGACTCAGTTTTTAACACCTTTGATAAGCTACCATTTTATACCGCAAGGCGAGAACATAGAATATCTGCTCGACTAAATTTGATTGGCATTAACCAAGATTTAATGTTCTCTAGCAAAGCGAACTGTTTATTGCAAAGCTGTTAGAGGCAAAAAACGTTTACACTTCAAGGGTTATGAATATGGATCTTGCGTTTTAGATGTGAAGTGACAAAAATATTCTTCTCAAAGTGAGATTGAAAGAGAAATGAGTTGCGCAATAAAGCCACCGAAAATGAGCGTGAGAAGCTGGCTGGATTTGTACTGCGTGAGAATGGTCAGTTCCAGTCGCGATAAGATAAGTAAAGGTGTTACTGCGCGACTTCATCTTAACTTGTGGCTAAAAGCCGACAAATTTTCGAGTGAAAGGAAGATGGATGTTTTTTTCTGGTATGTTTTAAATTTAAAATATGCGTGGGAGACTTCCACAGAGAAAGTTATTCTCGAATAGTGCTGACATTTCACTTATATTTCAATTCAGTTTCATTTTCGCGTTATCATCTGCAAATTTTTATTCAGACTGAGGTTCTGCGCTGGAAATGCTTTATAGAAAAATTTTCACTCTTTTTGTCTAATTCGGATAGGGCATCTCATTAATTGTTAATAATGTACTTCAATATGTTTAAATCAAAATCACAGAATTTGTTAACCATAATTATGATCAAACGTTTTTCATTGTCCACCAGACTGGAAATGACGCAAAATGATTAGTCCACGGATTTCATTTTCAAATTCACCATCCCGAACGCCGCGGCGGCCGTGAAGCCGCATGCGACGGACTTTCGTGGCAGCAGTAGTGGAGAGAGTGTAATTAAATGAGGAAGGTTGAAGCATCATGTTCACCGTCGTCGGTAGCTCTCCGTTTAATGGACCTGGGCTGCTGCTACAGCCGTGCCAGAAAGTCTAATATCCAACCCACTGTACGCAATATGACGAAGCGGAGTGTGACAGGCTTCATAAGCTCTCGCCAAATAAAGCAGAAAACAGCAGATAGTTCGCGGCACACAGTATGGGGAAGGATGGAGTGCGAATCCACGGTCGCCATTTATCTCTCATTGCAACACATGGCAGTAGACTTGTGACGCTTTCAACACGGATGGAGCGATGTGGCGTACGAGCGACGATATTCATTACAAATCAAAAGCTTTTCCTTCATCTCGCGAAGGAACCACACGCAACCAGTTACGAGAGGTGTGAGATGTACACGGGAGTAGATGTAGTGCAGGTTTACTACTAACCGCGGAGGTTTCAATGTCGGATCAGTCTTTGTGGAAATGGGAAGTTGTGTAGCGTTTGGTTTGCACTCGAGACGTGTTTAAATTTTAAGAAGGTTTCTAGTGGAAACTATTCGACAATATATTCCCGAATTGCTTGCAAGTTGAAAGCGGTTTTAAATTCACGCAAACCAACAGCACTTTAGTCCTTGAATGAACAGTTGTGTCTACTTCCGGGTCGACACGGTATACCTGGATCACCAAGCGATGTCGTGTGAAAGACAAGCTTTGCTCGAAACATCGGTCAGCAATGTTTGCCCTGTGCTGTTTGCCCGTTACTATCGGTTCAATGCATTATGTGACAGTAGTGGCAAGGCACTGCACATCCGACGGACGGGGATAGCTGCTAACTTTGCCAGGCGAGCTGAGGAAATTTGAGAAACTGCTAGCGAGCGCAGCAACTACTATAAAATTTACCTCGATACCCGTAGGGTAAATGTTGATGTTTACTGAAACAGATTGACATATTTATAAATCGGGTTGCGGCAGTCGGCCTCGCAAGTACGATCAAAGCTAAGTAAAGTAGACCGAGAGATAGTAAATATAGAATGTTGCTTCATTGGTTTGGCGGTTGTTAGGTGGAGCTTTCGAAATGCAGCTATTTAGCAAACAAACATTGATTCAATGAACATAGAAGAGCTTTTTTGTAAGGCTGAACATGAAACTCAGCTAGTAATATCGCTTCAGTTTTGAGTTAAGTTGGTTTTAATTAATATGCATGAATCTGGTTCTAGAAGAGCCTTAATTATCCTTGAATAAACTTGATTGTTTGTTCATTATATCACCAATATAAACCTCTACCATCCACGGCGTAACTCTAGAGCAATCATTTAAACTACCGAAATTGTAACAGTTTCGGTAAGGAATGAAAAAACCATTCGAAATCAGAGACTCATGCAGTGCCGCTCATAGCAAGTCCGTCCCATTTGCGTTTTCGTGCTGATGAGAAAATAGCAAACCAAAAATCGTAACGCTTTGAGAGAAATATTGCACTCTTATGCTGTTTTAAACAAGACCATCGACAGAAATTGTTACTACAATGTCAATTAAATACTTTAGCATTGTAACCCGTTTATAAACACCAAAATTCGATTAAATTATGTTACAAACCATAAGTTGGGACCCATATGCAATTACTTTTTCGATACCTAGCCAGGATGATAGCAAACCAGTCCCATAGCCACCTATGACTGGTGATGAAAAGCAAACTACTGCAAAGCGATTCCGGTGATAGCTTGCATTTGAAACAAATCAGCTGCTGTACGATCACCTTCTTGCGTGCTTCCACAGAATCATTCAACGATTTTGTCGTAAGAAATGTGTTACAATATGGTTGTACAACTTGCCCGCTTGTTTCTGCATCTAATACTATGATTAAATTTTCAATCAGTTCAGGTGGAGGGACTTGTTTTAAAATTTTTCGAAAGCGGTCAATGTGTGACGGCGACGGACAGCTTCCACGCATTAGGCAGGGAAACCAATATAACAAAGACCCTTCTATTACTCATTTAGATTTTTACTACGTTGTGAAAAGGCTAAGAAGCGTGCTGAAGTATTCGGTATGATTGTTGACACGTTGTTCAAAAAATAAACCACCGTTTCTCAATTGTTATCCACGGCCCAACATGGATAAATTACGAGGGTAGTATTATTTTATAATGATTGGATGCTCTAATCAACAGTACAGTGACACACCTAACGGCGATGGCAGAGATGCTGTTCATTCAAAAAAATCGATGAAAGAAACTTAGCATTGATAAATTTTTGTAGTTTTACTTTTAAAATTACACAAAGACATTACCAATCAACTGTCAAACAATGAGGTTTTAATTTTTATCCCATCCTCAAATACACACATATGTAATTAGCTTTGTTCTCTCGTGATAACCTATAACAAGATATCGGCACAACAACTAACGATTCCAGCAGATTCTAGAAATCAGGTTTCTCTTTTAGAAAACGAAATGTTCTGTTTTTCCAGTTTCAAATGCGAAACTATAGTAAAATTCGATCGAACCGCCTATTGAATTTTACTCGGTCAACTGGTACATCGAATTCTAAACCTGAAGACCATGAACTATGTTAAACATAACATGTTTCATAATAACTTTTTGACTGTGGGACTGATGATTGTGATGATTTGTTCTATGGGACTGACTTGCGATCATTTTTGCTATGGGACAAACCGACTTGCTATTTTTTTCATAGTTCCTCAGAACAAAGTATTCAAAATTATGTGTTCTATATATCGAAAGTAGATGTAAAAAGGTGATGATTCCACCAAAAAAGTCAAAATTGATAAAAATGCAATTGGGACGGACTTGCCATGAGGGGCTGTGCTCTTGATAAACTTTTTAACTTGCTAGTTAGAGGTAAATTTGATGTTGGATGAACATAACCAAAATTGAACTAATAAGCCTTCCTTTAAATCTGTTGGCAAAGATTGGATGCGATTGATTCTCTGAGAATTTATACATTGTGTGTGAACCAATCATTCGAATGTAATTTCTCATCGTTAAAATATTGAATAGTACAAATCATCTTTTGCTATTTTTTTATCTTTAACCGTATGACTCACTCTACTGCTTTTATCATATTCACTGTTCCGTGGATTTTCGGTGTTTCGGCGATCGTTCATGGTCACACAATAAAATTTACCTAAAATCCAACATCGTTTATCGTGTCAAAAATGAATACAGTAAGCGTTATCAAAATAAAACGCCGGAATTCATCAATTTGCGGACTTTCAAATTGCGGTTGGTAAAAAAAGAAATGAGACCGTTCCTTAACCGCGTGGTGATATTTTCATCAATTGTTATACCTCTAACTTCCGTGGTCTTTTGTTCAAGCCCCTGCTCTTCCGGGTTTCAATTACGTGGTCTTTTCATTCCGTTAAAATTGTACTTTTTATATACATTCAGTATACTCTACATTTCGATGAAAAGAAATCTATTCAGAATTACTATTGTATTTTCTGATCAAACATAATAAATACATATTTTATACGAAGTATAGTTGATCAATAGATTAAATGAAGAAGACAATATCTGATGACAAATTCGAAGCCAGTGAAACTCTACTGGGTTCCATTAATCATAACTTTTTGCTCAAGCGTAAGGTAATGATAACGTCTCAATTGTATAAAATAGGCCGGTAAAAAATTTACCAAAAGAAATGTGAATTTTGAGAATATTGAAAAGAGATACAGAGGTAGGGAGAGAGAGAGCAAACTAAATCAATAACTATCATGTAGAAAAATGGGATTTGACAAACAGTGGTTTGGTGCGTTCACGTCATTCACTTTGAAACTTCACTTATCCTCACTATGGTTTGCGTTGTAGTAGAGATATGAGTGCGGCAGAAAATTGAAGAAAGAGAATAAGAGAAAACAGCCTAAAAAATGAAGTGTTTTCCTGCTATTATAAGCGATACCGCTTACCTTGCAGTGCACCGCAGGTGCTGTTCAAATAAGTCGTTGCGTAGTTCAGTCAATGATCAATTCGAGAACAAAATTCGAATTGTTGTTTACCGCATGACAAAAAACAGAAGGGTGCCAACGGAAATCGTGGCGATAGGTCTCAAAAGTTTCGTCTCTCGAAAAAATACCTAAGCTAAATTTCAGATTATTCTAGTAGCTGCTCCTTTCCCAGATCCTACCTAGTATAGTCACAAAATTTCATTCACGTAGACAGAGAGACATTCGTTGCATAGCATAGTAAAGTAAATAATATATTTTCCTGACATTCCTTTACTCGAATGAAGCTCTAATACTATACAACTGGTTTCCCATTAGAAACAATGACGGCAGCGAAATATGTAGACAGCAGAAAAAAGTGATAAAGTTCCCTTTCTTAGTAAAAGTGATAGGGATAACACCAAGAATAAAAAGGCTGGAAAAGGACAGGAAGAAAAATTGGAAAAGAAAATTGTATCTCTCTAGTTTTTCAGTACGTTAGGATTAGGTAGTGTTTGTTGGATAAAATCGTAAATTACGTAACGCAAGCGCAATTTTTGGATCCCCACCCCCCATATGTAACGAAACGTAACGCCAACACCTACCCTCTATAAAAATTACGTAACGCTGTAGGAAAATTTGCCTGGTAAAAAGGCTCGTTTTTGGAGAGTACCTCCAGAGTTTTTGTGTTACATAACGCTGATCTTACCTTTCCCCTCCCGCGTGTAACAAACCGTAATGCTCAAGGATACCCCCACTCCACCCTATGAGCGTTACGTAATTTATGGATACCGCCATTCTTGTTTTCGGGCGGTCGTTATTTTCTCCGCACATACGCTTACGGGGACTTTTGTGTTACCTTTTTCTGACAATGATCTGAAAGATTAATTTTTTTGTTAGAAAATTAGAATTTCGTTTTCCATTAAACTTTTATAATATATCCCAGTCAATTGCTATACGTGTCCCCTTGCAATATACTTTGACCACTATTGTCGAGTGATCAGGTACCTGCACCGACACGCTCCCCGTTTGGTAAAATATGGTTTAAGAAGCCAATCACCTTCCCAGGATGCAAAGACCAAATCTCTTTGGGCTGTAAACAGCCACTGCCAGGCAACCTTGATCTGAGTTTAAATAATGCACCACAACTGCACAGCAGATTTTCCGATGTCTCACTTTCCATATTACAAAAGCGACAGATATCATCCTACTCGGACAGTGCCCCGTTACTAGGCCGACATATGTACAAAGAGCTCTTTTGTTGAACTCTAAGAGCTTTTGTGAATTATTTTCGTTTGATCAACTGACTTCGGGAAGTCGTGCTTTAAAGCGATCGTAGTTTTACTTTTCTGATCGATTTAAAAAAAGTACAGGTTGTTCATGAAATTTTTTATATCGGGTTTTATTTCTGAAGCGAAATGTCAAAGAAATGCTTGAAATTTTGACATCTGATGCTATCACTACACCATTTCTGCATTTCTAAGAGGCTTAGGAAATCGATTTTAGCAATTTCATGAGTACGCCTTTTATATTTTTATCAAAAAGTAAGGCGTTGATCGCTTTGAGAACGACTTTCTGAAGTCCGATTGACCTGAAATTTTGCATGGTGGTTTTGCCGCTGGGTATGGCAAACAACTCCTCTAATAAAACTTGTAAAAAAACTCTGCGTAAATTTTCACTATGAAATTTGTAATTGAAAAATTCTTGGTAAGAAGTAAGTTTTTCTTTAAAGAGTGCTTTAGATAACGATGAAAAATTGATTGAACGACTGGGAGTGGTAATTCCTTCTCACTGTGCATCATTCAATGACTCGATTTGTTACCAACAATGGCGATTTGTTGACCAATAATGGCGCCGGCTACGTGGTTACATAGCTGAAATATTCTAATTTATAACGTAAAAAACGTAAAAATTAATAAAAATAGATTCGAAAAACATACGGACAGTGTTCGTTATATTGTGTTCCCGAAAAAAAAGTAATGAACTTTTTTGAGACTAATTCATGAGAATGGTTGTTGTTGTCCTTCTTTCTGCAGCTGAAAACATGAATTGAAATGAGTTACTACAACAACATTGCAGCGCTTGCACAGACGTGTCGCTCCTTTCTACAACCAATCACCGCATGAAGCTATCCAAACGGATCTTCCACACGTTCATGCATCTACCACAACCACGATTGTTATCGACGAGAAGTGAAAAAATCGTAGCACCGAGATATTGTCCATGCAGAGATGAATCGGAAGCGACGAGTCGCTCGTTTGACAAGGATTTTCAAGCGAATTTCGGAGTAGTCAATATAACATGTCCCAAAATATGCGACACCAATATTTTTGTAGAGTTCTGATTGTTTTCTAGATGTAAAACTATAATATATCATTGAAACTGCATTGTACTGTGTGTGACATTGAAGACAAATTCTATATCTGCAGTATTTTTGAGAAGGACCTCTTTCATAGCCAAGACAACACAACATGGGTGACGTTCCATGGTTGTAAAATAATGACATCGCTAGAAATCATCGCGTCGTTGGACTTATCAGCGAATTGCAAGGTAGTGCTGTGACCCTACTTCGCTACAGACTATTTTACGAGACGTTTCAGAACTCAATTTATGAACAAAATTTTAACAGAAAACAAGCAAATACCGTGTAGCCTACCGCTTATCCCCAAGCAAACGCATAAAGAATGTATGATGAAGATCGAAGAAAAATAGCATGAAAAAACCTAATAATAAAATCCACACACGTGACATTTTCCGGCACTTTCAGTGCGGCGTAAGATAGGGCATAGGGATTTTTTTCTTTGGGTATGAGCTCGGATATCAAAACATAACAAAATCGAAACAATAATTTGTATTTATCTTACGTACATTGAATTTGTTGCAAATTGGAGCGTCTCTAGAGCCTGCAGCAACCATTCACAACAAACAAACTAGTTTCAGCAAAAAAAAAAATAAACCAATGAAAAAACACTTGAAATGAAACCTTTTAACCAAGCGGACATTTCACACGTGCTGACGATAGCCGTGCTGCCAGAGCCTTTCATGTTATAGTCCACTTGTAAGTGACAAGGGTAACAAGGTAATTCACATATTTAAGAAAAAAATGGCAATGGATTCGAGTGGAGAACAAATCAAGATTTTGTATCTTGCTGGAATGAGCAACATACAGATCAGAAGGAACCTGTCACATTTGAATTTAAGCATATTATTCGTGTACAGAACCATCAAAAACGATTCGAGAAAACTTGCACGTTTGTCCGCAAGCAGGAACCGAATAAAAAACGGAGTGTGATGGCTGCAGCGGTTAAAGAACGTATCCGGCAAAATCAAGACCGGTCGACAAGAAAAATGGTTCGTGAAATGACCATGAGTCATAACACTATGTGTTAAATAATCAAAAATTACCTTGGATACGGAGCTTTCAAGAATTTTTTTTACGGATTATCTCAGAGTTTGTCTTGATGGCGTAGCTCACAACATATTTTTTTTTCAGAAGAAAAATAGTTTACATCGGAGGAATGTCTTTGCCGATAAAAGAGGAGTGGACTGATTCCAGAATGCTTCTGTGATATTTTGGGGTGCAATATCCAACACAGGGAAGTTTCCACTGCTATAGGGGTGTGAAATTTATTGATCTATATTTATTCAAAGAAGAAATTTTTTGCTTTCAACGAGATTTAGCGCCAGCACATAAGGCATTGGTTGTTCAGAAGTGGTGTAACGAAAATTTACTGTGTTTTAGCAGCACCTCTGAGTGATCCGCATCATTCACCGATTTGAATCCGACTTCAGCATTTGGGGGTACATGGTAGGGAAGCTAGGTAAAGTAATACACATGTACTTTTTTAAGACACTTTAAAGAACTGTTTGGTGAAAATTTGAATTGAAATAATTCAACTGTAGCTTTACCAGTGTTGCGAAATTTCGACACAGCTAAATGAAAATGATACAACAGCAGTTTCACTCTAACTCTTTTCAAGCTGGTATTGTGTATCACCCGAGTCAATTATCAGTGAAAATCGTGTCAGTGAAATAAATGATGTGTCCTAATTAATATCGAAATTAATTTATGTGAGCCAATCTATTGCATGAAGTCAATGAAGTAGGTAGACATCTTCATCCTCCACCGTATAAACATCGTTGAAGTAACATAGAAATCACAGTAATGCTGCCAGTCAGCATTATCACTGTCAACTGATTGGAGCTAAAAGTAATTATCACTCCCAGCTCTTTCGTGTTGAAACTGATATTCGCAGTTGTCAGTTTCAACTTAGAACCTATTACTGACAGTGAAAATTTGCAACACTAAGCTTTACTACTCCACCATGATAATAAAATCGAACCAGAGAATAAATATTCATCTGTTTTAAGTTCAGGGCATAAATAGAGTGTATCACTTCCACGGTGACACCCTGTACTCAGTGACGATCTTTTGAATGCGTTGAATAAAGTGTCAAATACTCTCTCTTTTATTCTAAAGGTTTGTTTTGTAAGCTTTGTAGCTACGTTTTTGTAACTGCGATAGTTGTCTTTTGTAAATGAATTCTATGAGTTAAACTAAGAAAGGCAACATTGATTGCACTATTCAATTGGTAGCAGTTAGTTACTAACACATCGATTGTATAGACTAAATGATTTTTTTTCTTCTGGTAATTGGCTTGCAGGTTAAAATATTTTTAAGCCTAGACTTTTACTCAAATAGCATCCTTCTCCACGAATCGTCTAAGGACAATTTAGGTCCACCGAGGTCATGTTTACGATGTGCTAAACCAAGAACAGACAGGGCAACAAATTGGATCATTTCTTACTGACGGCGTTCACCATTCGATAGCAATTCGCACGGGCAAAGCGGCTCCACGGTAGCACAGTGTCAGTCAGCCACCGAAAGAGACAGAAAGAGCGGCACGATTGACGTAATTTGATTGATGTAAATTAGAAAGTAAACAACCTTCGCCGGTCGGTGGGCGTTTTTCCCGAGCTTCCGTGCTTTATGCGATTTTCCGCTGCGAACTTCGAACCGGAGACGGTGTGAAGGAGGCGCGCGGTGGAAAGCTTAATTCTTCCGCACTGATTGCCATCTTTTCTTCGCTCGGTCGGTCGGCTGGTGCAGCACTTGACTTCAAGAGGCAGCGACGACTGGCAACTACTCTTAGCGTACTGTGTTTACTGAGGGCTGTCGTTTGTCATCAGAACCGTTTCATTAGCAGCCTGAAAGGATCTGTTTAAATAAAAAGTAAATTGGGGCGCTTCCGAAAGGTGGAACGCGGTGATCCGCCCGTTCCATTTACATTGTAGCAAGGAAATCAAAGACTGGGTTTGGGCGAGCTAAAAAAAGCGAGTGAATTGAATTTTGTTTGATGAAGCATTTTATCAGCAGATTTTTTTCTTGTATACCGCTTGGCGCCAATTTCTTTCAGTTCGAATCCGACGTTCGCTGAACTGTGTACATGCAGTGGATTTGATGGGGTTGCACCAATCTGCACACGAGAGAAACGAGATGTTTAGGTAAAACCCAAAACAGTGTTTTTTTTTGTGCAGCAAAAATGTGGATTTTTTGCCGTTTGACAGGTCTAACAGAGCGACCGGGTTCGAAAGGAAACGCAAACCAAAGATGGCATTTTTAATTTAGTTAGTGCCATTCTCTTGGTCGGAATCGAAAGAAGGGTGTGTACTGGAAAATCGAATGAAAAGCACTAAAGAAGTGCACATGTGTCTGGCACGGATGACAAAATGCTACTGCAAGCGCTTGGTATGCACTTTCTGCTCGGTTTATGTTCGCCTGTTTGGCAACTGGAGTAGGAAGAAGGAAGAGCTTCCTGGTGGTAGTAGACTCTAGTGGAAATTGCTCCCTTAAGAGTGCAGATCGAAATGTTCAGCGCCTCGTAGCTTTTTTTGTGTTTGTCGACCATTCGTCGACTTCAGACGAGTTGTGAGTCCTTTTTGCTCATTGTTTGATGTGGATTTGACCCTCAAAGCACGTTGCAGGCTAATAAATGTTGGAGAGACGAAAAACGAGGTGCAGAATGATTCAGTTGTGTCAAAAATTACATTTAAAACTTTTTCTACGAAGCGCTTTAAGAAACATAATGACAATAATTATACATGTCTGATCTAAATATCTGTTCGATTATTTACTTTGCACCAACTCCTAATTTTTTTAACCTTTTTTGAGGCACAAAAAACTCTAACACAGAGCTAGCACTGCTGAGCACGGCATGAAAATTGTGCACCGCTAGCAGAAGTAGACATTGTGTAAAAAATTCTAATGGATTCTAAAACCATTATCCATTATAAATCATTTAGGTCACTCGTCGTAAGTGTGGGTGTGAGAGGCCACCTTTCGACCTGCTTTCATGAAGCGTTTTGTCTGCACTTGCCATCAGCAGCGGCACTTTGGCTTGGGTCGCGTCATGATGGCTTGGGTCAGGTTGGAGTTCAGTGGTTTACCTACTTTTTGCTGACAATAGTCTAAAGGCAGCGAGTGGAAGACATGACACCTTGAATGAGGAGAAAAAATAAACGAAAGCCCATTTGCACAGGTTCTCCCACTCGGTTATGCAACCACACAGAGCGGTCTGTCTTTGAAATGAGCAGAAAACGTTCTGGTTTTAAATGTAATATTGAATAAAACAGTAAATATTCCGCAGTGGAAACTCATGCATTTTTTGAGGCGAAACTATTAAAAAAACATAAACGTTTGCCTTACAGCGGGCACTTAAAGTGGAAAGGCGACAAACGCGTGACAGAGCTCAAACTTTTGCTGTCCAATTTGACAACCTGAAGCAGAGTGCCATTTATGTTCAACCTCGCAGGAGCAAAAGAAAATGGATCAGTTAAAACTCACCGGTACTTTGACGTACTTCCAAATGAGTCTGCGGATTACTCTCTTCCAGCTGCTCTATGGTGAAGAAGAAGATGAAGCGACCCCCCTCAGGGATGGTGAACTTGACTGTGCGGAAAATGTAAATAATTTATTTTACCAGTTGTGTGTCCTAAAAAGTCAGCGAATTCATAACTTTTTCCGAACTTTCCAAGTCGAGTAGTGACAATGGAAAGTTCGTCGCTTGCCACTTTGGAATTCCCGTGTTTGGAATTGTCTTGCTTACTCAGCGAGCGAGTACATGCTTAGTCGTGCCAACGGTTTGGAACCGTTTTTGTGCCACCCCGACATGGATTCCCCTGCAGTTAGTTACGATTCCTTCTGCTCAACGTGCCGGCATGAAGTGCACAGACGTTTGCCAGAAGCACGTGCATGGCGAGAATAAACTGTCATAAAACTCGCGACAAGCAAAAACGGAACGTGAGCAGTGACAGTGAAAATAAAAAAAAACAACACAAACACAAGATGAATCTACTCAACAGCAAGTTGGAAGCTCTCAGCAACTGCCATCCAATCACTCCGGGGTTCATAACTCGATGAGCAGTAAACTAACCTTGCTCCGCTGTCCTTTCTGGCGGTCATCCGGGATCGCACACGACGAAGCAGAGCGCCATTGACTAACAACGAGCCGGTAAATAAGGTGACATACTGCGGGATGGCGTGGCAGCATAGATCCTTTGGGTAGACAGAAGCCAATCAACGGTTGGGCGTAGGAAGTAGGGAGTAATAACTGCGCACATCCCAGTCAGTTCAGCACCCGTTCTCATCATCATCATCATCATCATCATCGAGAGTGAGAGTTGAAGATCGAGAAAAATGTGGAGTTTTTTTGCTGCATCACAGGAGCACCGACTGCCAAAGCGGACGACAAATCGACGGCTCCCGGCTTATGGCGCAATCCCAGATGTAAGCATGGGAGCTGCCCCTCGCAAAAAGGGCAAAGACATTCATAAATCAAAAAATGAAATATTATATTGCAGTGCAACATATTTTTATGCTCTCGTCTGTTTGTGTGTGCCGTTCGGTCTGGTTCTTCCGTTGGTTTATGGCTGGAACGCAGCGGTGCGCGCCGGTCGCCGGTCGTTACGGCTGCGGAATCAGTGTAAGTGCAGGCCGCAGTACGTGCGGAAATCTACGTAAAGTGCTGGGGGAATTTGAATTCGAGTTTTTTTTTGCGTCCTCAGACGGATTGCTTCGGCTGGGCTAAAACTGGACATTGGGTTTTACCCTTGGCAAGGTTAAGAGCAGCAATACGGAAAAGGTCAGCTTTAAACTTTGAACGATAGGAGGGGACGCGAGCGTTTTTCGCCTGGAGAATGCGGTGCTAAAATTCAGATTGAAAGAAGCGAAAGAAGTTTTACTGTCTTACCACTTCGTATAATAGTAATATGTTTAACCCATCGCAAAAAGGTGTGTTAGGTACTCACAATTCAAAACAGATCTGTGCACAACCACAGCTTACAAAAATGCCAACAAATCAAAATTTTAGTATCAAACCTAAAACGCAAGAAATATATTATTTCAATCTCAACTTCTATAGATCTGCACGTGATTTTGGTATTATGTCTTCTTCAAAAGGCGTGTTCGATTTTGATGTTAAACGATGCCAAATACGGTTAAGTTTTATTTCACAAAGACTTGTTCCAAAATTAACAAAAAAAAACTAGAGTTATAAGCTGATGTGTCTCCGGAATTCAAATAAAAAATATGCTCCAAAGATGGTAAAAAAGAGATTTCAACTTGCTGTGGATGTGATAAAGGTAATTTTAAACGCTCATTTTTCAATCCCGCTTTTCTTCGAACTGCTAATTTCGAGTTGTGCCAGTGCCGCACGAATTCTACAATATGGGAGAAATGTTAGAATGTAGTCTTAGCTTTGTTAGAGACCGAGTTTAACTCTGCATCCTTATAAAGACCACGGAAAGGCGTTTTTGTTAGTGCGTTGGGTTTTTGATCAGTGATGGAAACGAAACGAATATGATGCAATCGTCGTTTATTCATCACTAGTGCACTTCACGAAGTGTACACTGCCGTAAGATGACAAAGTGACGTAAGTGCCACTTTCTCGAATATGAGTTTTTCATGCCATTTTGTTCATTATTCGAAGATCTATCTTTTGGTATCTTCCTTTTCATTGTTACTTATTCGTACGTTGCATAAAATCAAAAAAAAAACAAAGTGACGTTGGCACACATTTCCATACAAAAGTGACGAAGAATTCTTTCGTTTTTGGGCCGTACTGAAAAACTGATCACTTGGATCTACGTCACGATGTCATCTCACGGCAGCACAGGCCATGACTAAACTTGAATCCTCTCAACCCATAATGAAATGATGATATGGTGCATAGGTTTCTGGGAGAAAACAAACACATGACTAGACTACATCAGCTCTGAGAAGCGATTCGATCGTTGCGTTTGTCTCTCCATAGGCCGGTAGTTAGGGGAAGAAAGGATAGCAACAGGAAAATACATGTCGCCTGAACAGCAGCAGAGGTTGGGTGTGGTGAGAGGGAATGTGTGAGGGAAGGGACTACTTTGGCAGCGGTTGAGTTTAAGCGAGAGTAGGAGGGCATACATTGTCATTTTCTTTCTTTTTCTGACAAAAAATCATATTCATGAGTCAAATGAATAAGGATATAACAAGTTCTGATCCCTCTGTGTAACTGAGACGAATAACTTCATATACCGAGTTGTGCACATTGAGAACCACGTGTTGTGGTGCACACTAATGAATAGAAATATATCGTAAAGAGGAAAGCAAAGAGAGTGCACCAGCACCGATACTTTGTTTTTCGCATACTGACGACGATTTCAACGCATCTTAGGCTTGTTTTATGTCTATTCATTAATCGCTAGAGGTGATTTTTTTCCTTCGCTGTTTTTGATCAGGATTCACTTTGAGAAGTGATATGACCATGATTTATTTGGATAATGTAACAATATCGATATGATCATGTACATGTGATGTTATATGTAATAAGAGATTAATCAAATGAATTATAAAATACAATAAGAAGAATTAGGGCATATAAAAAAAAATCTTGGTTGACTGCCTCCCATAGCTGAAATTTTCAAAAAGTGGAAAAACCGGAGCGCCGAGATACGACGATTCACACGACCCTACAAGTCTATGCACCATTTCACAAGACGTTTCAGAACTCAATTTAAGAATTAAATTTTAACAGAAAACATGGAATCGCTAGTATTAGGCTCGTAAAAGCAACATCGATATCAGCACATATTGTGTTTCCCTCCCTAGTGTATGCACGGGAAATTCCACTTATCTTTAAAACCAAACGCACAAAGAATGTATGATGAAGATGAAGAAAACTAGTATAAGGCTCGTAAAAGCAACATCGATATCAGCACATATTGTGGTTCCCTCCCTAGTGTATGTACGGGAAATTCCACTTATCTTTAAAACCAAACGCACAAAGAATGTATGATGAAGATAAAAAAAAACAACAGAAAAAAAACGATAATGCAATACACACGCGTGATATTTACCTGCACTTTCAGTGCGACGTAAGATAGGGTTTCGAAAGTATTCAACTGGGTATGAGCTCGAATATCAACACATAACAAAATCAAAACAATAGCTTGTGATTATCTTACAAAATCTATTGAAATTGTTGCGTATTCGAACGCCTCTACAGCCTGCAGCACACAAAATTTTAGCACTCACACAACATTTTAGCAAAAAAACTGTTGTAGAAGCACTTGAAGTGTAAACTTTTACTGAGCCGACAGTTCACTCGGGCTGACGATAGCCGTGCTGCCAGAGCCCAGTTTTTTGACGTGGGACTACGTCTTTGTTTACTAAACTGGGATGCATTTTGTAAAATTGGAAATGAAACTGGCAAATGTTGCGTCAGATTTCAAACGTTAATAACAGCATAACTACATGATGGATAACAACAACCAATGTGTTGCTGGATAGATAAAATGTGTAACAATTTTATAACACGCTAGTTATCATTATTATTTCACTGCTCAACGGTGAAAATTGATAAAAAGCTACAGGGAAACTTACGCGAACAATGAACCAATTACATGCGAGCATTCCTAGCACAGACGACGTGAATGGATACCATCCGTTCCCCGTGATATTCTCTGTACAGGTGGGACTCGATTATATACAGTCTCCGAAAAATTTTCACTATATATAATCGAATCCTATATATAATCGAATCAAAAAATAAATTTTTTTTTGTTTATTTTGCATAAATATTTTGTTGTTTTTTAATAAATAAGTAGGATTTTTTTGACTAACCCCCTTAAAGTCGCAAAAAACCTTCCTTACAAAAATATATGTATATATAATCGAATCAGAAAAATTTTGTTTTTGTTTATTTTGCATACTATGCTTTTGTTGTTTTTAAATAAATAGGTAGAATTTTTCTGACTAACCCCCTTAAAGCCACAAAAAACCTTTCTTACAAAAATATATGTATGTACAAAAATATATGTATTGATTTCAACTTCATAAAATAAGTATTCGAAAAGAGTCAATCTCTATCACCTCAACCTTAACATTGAAATAGTAATATTGGGGTCCATTCAAATTTAACGTGACATAAATATTGGACTTCCGGAAAACCCTTACCACTTTGTCTAGCATGTTTCCAATACTCAGCACACCAGGCATAAAAAATTTCCTCAGCCCTGCTTGCGTTATGTGACATTTGAACGGACTTTTATGAATCAATAAGGAAGCGCTTAATTATAACATAACGCACGAATAATTATTGTTAAATGTTCCGTATGGGTTGCAACACTTTGCCAACCCAACACTCTTTCCCGTTTCCTGAGCGTTACATAATTTGTAAACGTTCCCTCGTGATATTTCTGTTTTAGATCAGCTATACTTTACTTGAAACATTATGGCTCAAAAATCAACGTTTTGTGTCAAAAAATGTTGCGTTACGTCATATTGGACTGAAGGGAACGTCCATTAATTACGTATCGTGAATAATACTATTTTCGACCCCCTCTTTCCTCTAGGTAACGCTCTTTGTATAGATCTTCAAAATTTTTAGTATTGATTGCGACGTTTTGTCAGATCTCTACCTCCCCTTAAGCGTTACGTATTTTTAGACGATCCCTATACGACATTGCTGCTTTAGGTAAGTTATATTTAAAATTGAAAAAATAAATAAATTATGATTCGATTATATACAATTATATATATATAATCGAATCATATATAATCGAGTCAATATATAATTGAGTCTGTAAATAATCGAGTCCGACCTGTATTAATATCGATATAAAAATTGACGGGATCTCCCCGTTCCTATAGGTCAATTTCTTTTTCCCTCCATGAGCTTAGACTAAAATGATGTCTCGAAAGTAAAAGTTTTCCGAAAAGTTTGAAACAATCCACATTCTTGAACAATTTCTAAACCTGCTTTCAGAACCTAATAAAAACTGATGTCTTGAAAGAAAACATGCCGGTAAAAGCAGTACCAGTACCAGTATAGTAAAGAACCGCAGGTCTCTCGTCGTCTATGATTGCAGCGGTACTATTCGTATTGCAGTGGTACACTTTTGTTCGTACATTTCTATTTGTGTGCAATCGAGGAAAAACTGCAATGATGCTGTTGATGGCGATTGAAAGTTTATCTCATAAATATGATTACCATAAATTATTCAACAAGAATTGTTAATTTTTGCAACGGATATTTATTCAATTTTATCTCCGATATTCACTAAATAATCGTGACCGGATAGAATCGAAGGAGTAAATTCCACATATACACATTTCTAGAAGAGTAAGAGCCTGCGAATGCTTGTGAATTTTTGGTTTATTTACTAAAATTCATTAGAATATCTTTTTACATTTCAAAATTGTTAGATGAATTTTTATACGAAGCTTTACCATAATAAACGTATGTATATTAGCAGTCATCGTAATACAGCGAATGTAGTTGTAGGTAAATGAAGAAAATTGTCAAGCAAAAAACAAAAATGGAGTTGTTGATTGTTACGGTTTTTTGCTGGAACTTGTTAATAATTTTGTGAGACATATCTTCTTATGTTTGCCAATTAATGAACCTTTGTAAGGGCTTCTATATAATTTTGAAAGTAAGAACCATATTATAGATTTGATTTAACCGGAGTTAAATAAGACAAAACCTTTTATTATAATATATTATTGGATTTGGTTTTCGAGGATATAGAGTTAATTCTGACTCTGACGCATTACGAGAAATTCTTGGTGCTTTTTCAACAAGAATCATATGCTTGTGTCTTGTCAAATACATGTTGTTTGCACAAAAAATACTACAGGCTAATACTAATATCGCCAAATATATACGATATTCTTTCGAGTGTTGTTGAATATATTTCAAAAAATTGATTTCCAGGGGAGGCTGGAAATAAAAATAAGTTGAGCAAACACCTTGATTCTGTCTGCAGACTCTGTATATTTTGTAACAAAAAATCCCCTAATTACAGTGTTTAGTCCCACGGCACCATTTCATACAACCCTAGGGCTGTATACCTTGTAGTATTTAGTAAAGTTGCACATACAAAGTATATTTTGGTTGCAACTGGTAGCTAATTTTAAGTATTAAAACTTTTGATTGAGAGTTATGTTTACAATAAAATAATAGTTTGTTTGAAATATTTGGAATAGCTTGAAAGGTTGCTAAATCTTGTATGCTGATTGTAAAAATCCTTGAATATTTTCAAATTAGTTAGACATTTACAAATTATATGTATTTTTGTTTTCATCTGTTCATCTTCATACCAAAAAGGTCAGAAGCACAACTCAAGTCCTAAAGTCAACAAGCTTGACTTTATTGCATGATGAATATTTCCTAATAACTACACCCAATAGGAACGGGGAAGATTTTGTTACTTTTGAGCAACATTTTATTACTTATTGTGTCTTATGACGGCGCATTATACACAAAGAGTAACAACCAAGTAACAAAATATATGACGGCCACACGCTTGTTTGTGTTTCTGCATAAGAACATACAACCAAGAACCGCAATGCATGTGTTAGCAAGACTTCACTCGCTGCATTTGTATTGATGCAACGGTCAGGTTCATTTCTGTCCCCTTTATTCACGCATAATCAGAATCTCACCCGTCAACCTCAAATGTACAATTGGAAACACCACTGTTTCGTTCCCCAGTGTTAACTTAAAATGGAAATATGTAATACCATGTGACCAGAGTTGCCGGAGTTGCGAATGTTGTTCTAGATGGGCACGAGTTTTGTATCTTCGAATAGGTCCAAATGAGTTTTCATGAAGCGATGAGTGTGTGTTTTAGACAGCTTGCACGAAGGCTCATGCTTGTGTTTTTTCTAACGCAGCTTACGGATCGTGATGTGATTTCAAGACGCCTTTGAAGTCTTTGAAATTATCAATGTTTGCATGCTGTATGACAGGGAAAAATTCTGCATGGCAGTTCTTGTCATATAAATTCTCTACTTCGTATGCGTACAACAAACTAATACACGCACACCGGATGAGTTGAAGATAGAAGAAACTAGTAAGAGCGAGGATATACTGGCGAGGTTCGCCTTGCCGTGGGTTAATGTACAGCCCTAAGTAGTTTTACCTACGGCATGGCGAGTCGCCTTCGCAGCGCAGGCCGCGCCAGTATATTCTCGGCCTAACACGTGCAACATATATAACGGTATATAGGTAATAAGGGGGGTAACATAAAATGAAAATAAAATTTGTAACGGCCCAATAGCTCAAAATAAAAAATTCAATGATGGTGGATCTTGAGGTACAACTCATACGTCATGTTGCAGTGTCTACATACTTGATTGAGCCATTCAAACGACCGTAAAAGCTTATTTTAAACAGTATGGGAGCACACAAGAGAATGAGAATGGATGAGACCTCTTATAACCATTTTATGTGTAATTTGAACAATAACAATAATATTATTAACTCTTGATAAACTCAAAATTCGCTTTTCTATCATTTCTCATTGAATCCGAAAAAATATCTAAATCTGTGTTTGTGTGTGAGGTGTAACCCTTCCGTTTCAAGCTTACTGCTCTCCTATACCGAGCCTCTTTCCATCCTACCAACACCACCAAATTACCCTGGAGAGAGACCTCATCTAACGTGCCTCTTTGGCCAGGTTTATTCTAAGAGGGACTTATTATGCCAGGAGGAAGGAGTCTTATCGAAACCTCGTTTCTCCAACCAATATCGCGCTAGATATGCACAAAGGTTTCTTTAAACTCTGACAAATCTCTAACTAAAATACGACAATTCTCAAATCCCGCTTCTAGCAGATCCCCCTTGTTTTATTTCTGCAAACTTATCGCATCGAGAAAATCGAATACATTCCACCCGTTCGCACACTGTCATTCCACCGCTCGTCTTACCCCACCAGCACCGTCTAGCTTTCAAGCAAATGTCACTTTCTTTCCTCGCAAATGCGATGAGAACGGTCGGTGTACACATCTATGAATGAAAAGCCTTCCAAAGGGTACATTGATTGCGTTGCAACGGCTCTCGCGGGACCTGTCGCGACGTCAGTACGCGACGGAAAGGTTTTCTTGCCTGAAACGCTGCGCGGAGGGAAATAAACCAAACGTCAACCCTTGATGTTTGCCACGGTACGGCTATTAATCTTTTCCCCTAGTTCTGCAAGCGCCGACTGTCAGTTCGGTGTTCGATTGTTGCCATTCGTGGAAAATAGCAACATGTGGCTACACTCTCCCATCTCATCATCCCGTGAGCGCGAGTGGTGACCCGTAGTAAATTATTAATTGAACTTGGGTGTATTCATTTTCGTGAGTTTCTTTTTTCATACCGTACCCCGCAAACGGAGTGCACCAACTGGCGTAAAAAAGAATTCCAATTTAGACACCAACCGGGACGAACTGTTAAATAATATTGGAAATATCTGCTGAATTTTACAACGCATTCCAACTTTCGGCACAGTGAGTGGCAGGGTGCGATGCTGCGTAATGGGGTGGGTGGTAGAGGAGGTGTGGTTCGGGAGAGTAAGGCGGAGCAAAAGTACAAATGTGTACTGATGATGTCAACAACAGTAATCAGGATTGCAAATTACCTCACTGTACTCTATTTTCTCCCAAAGCAACCAGGTTTGTCCCAACAGGCTGTGTCTGTGTTCAGTGCACCGAGCACTAAATTAAGTGCCTTCATGATTGCGTACCTATATCTAGGCGCACGCATATGTGTGTGAGGTGTGCGGGAGTGGAAAAAAGCGGGCTGCGTTATGAATAAATAAGTGCTTTTTGTTTCGAAATTCATACATACATGTGATTGAATGAGACTTGTTCCCGGCAGGCCATAGAACTGAATGGCCATTATTGTGTGTGCCCTCGTGAGTCCGTGTATGTGCCTAGTGCGTTTGAGGTAGAATTGGCGAGTTTATTAAATATTGAAATAGACGATATTATTCACTGCGTCTGTTGCGTGAAATGCGAGATTCCCCAGCAGAGTTGAACAACGAAACATGGAAAGCGCGATAGGTACTTCGACCTATTCAGTCCTTCGTTTCCGCACCTACCCTCCTTCGTCCCGTGAAGGGCATTTATTTCATATTAATGATCAAATAAATCATACGATATTAATTCGCTAGCATGTCGTTCAGCTCGCAGGTTGAAATATGAAACTAGCCGGTCTGAAATCTCCCCAACCTAGCGAGACAGGTACGCTCAGAATATGCTGCGAAAATCAGTGCATCCTCCTCGGGGATAGGTGCGAAATCCCGATAGGGGGGAAAACCAACAAAAATCTCTTGACTGGAACTTGCATATTTTCATATTTAATGATGTAACCACTGACTTGCTCGGTGGCACCACGCTAAACAGGGTGTTTAGTTTGGCTCTACTCAACCAACAGTACAATAAAAAAGAATTGATTTTGGACATTTCCTGTGGTAAACTACTCGTTCAGTTAATTTTATGATTCAATTTGGCGACTAGACTATGTCCCATCCACCCTGTAGCCAATTCCCCGCGGAGCAAACAACTCTAATTGTAATTCAATAACATACCCGGACAAACGAATCTAAGCAACACTTATTATATGCAAATTCGTGCAATAAGAACCATAGATAGTGAAAGAGCAATTCTGCAGGGCCGGTAAAACACGCTTCGCCAAGCACGTTACGGTCGTAATCAGCACATTCTATTGAACCAATTTAAATAAACATATATAACTTGCCGGTTGGGTTTCGAGGGCTGTTGGTTTGTTCCGGCCGCTCCCGATCTAGCAGCATTCGACAATACAGCAATTGATCCAGCGTTAGCTACCTTTTTTTCTGCCCCCTACCCAGGCACACAAGCACAGGTGTCTTCACACTTCGGTCACGAAGCGACAAAACATGAATTATTGATGTAATCTCCGATAGGTTGTACGTCCCCGGGTGAATGCTTACTTGGTTTTTATTTCTTACTGCCACTTGACTTTTGGCCGACGTGATTTTCCGTTGTTGGACACATTGTAGATTACAACATACTGCGAACAAAAGTCAAATGTTTGTCTTTTCGGCTGTCAAATTAAAGGACTTTTCCCAGGGCGAGCCGGAACCGTAGCGCCGCCGGGGGAAGTGTGGTACAACAAAGGCTGCTTGTTTCGGAACCCGGGTTTCCTTAGGTTCTTCCGGATAGAAAGTGTGATGGAGTGACGTGGCAAAAATTGCCAGCATCGTTTATCGATTGGGCGCACCGAAAGTGGCTGGCGGGACGATTAGATCGATGGGAAGATTCGTTCCCGCATTTTCTTTCGCTCACGGCGAACAAGGTTTGCGTACATTTCGAACGAGGACGAATATAGCATCCATCAATCAATTAGGTGCGAAGCACTAAAAAGGCTAACGCGGGGTTTCATTGGTCGTTTGATGTAACTGAGTTATGGATGCTTGCTCTGCGCGGGGATGGTTTCATCGGCTTTAAAGTTCCGTAAAATAGCTCCGCATAAAGGAAACTTTTCCGATTATTTTAAACCTTAATAAGTTAATAATAACCTTCAATTCATTGCGACAAATGCAATAGCGAAAAAAAGCGAGCGCTCGGTCAGTAAAATTCGGGTCCTTATTTTAATCAACTGAGACGAGGCGACCTCAACCCGAAAGCGGCCTATTCAAACGATACCAAAGTATCCTATGATTTAAAAAATTGTTCAAATTTATCAAACGTTTTAGGTGAATTTGAATCTAATCCATATTTTGTCTACCACAAATGCCTCATGAAAATACAAATAAACCAAGAGTAAGATATCAACAAACTATCAAAATTTATAAAACACAAATTATAATAATCGGTACAAAGTTATAAATTATATTATAAGGTGAGCAGAGTTATAGAGTATTTTATATAAAAGTTACTTAAAAGTTAGTTTTTTTGTGCTAAACTTATGTTACTTACATTTTACAAGGAAACGTCGTTTTAAAGAAGCACTTGGGCATACAAAACATACGTTTTTGTTGAAGACCACACGTCTCCATGCCTTTCCTTACAAAGTTATAGCATATTTTAGCTAATTTTTTAATAATTTGAAGAACCAAGTATAAACTCTCCGGAGCCGGTTTCTTTCGTGGTAATATCTTTAACATTCATCACTAGAGTAATGCCACTGTACAACACACAAAACAAATTTACAACACGACAGCTCACACAACATAACTCAGAGTTATAAATTTTCAGAATAATTGAAACGGTGATAAACAAATGAACTTCACTTTACTGCGACTGACAGATGACTTGGCTTTTGTGTTTTTGTGCATAATGAGGAAACCGAAGAAAAAGAGATTGAAAATGAGAGTGAAATATTTTCTTGTCGTGGGATTTTTTCACTTTCATGAAAAAGCGCCGAGAAAATATCAAACCTGAAAGAATGGCTTTAAGATAAATGTCCAGCAGGTCAACACTCAACTGAAAATCCTATAGCTAAAAAACCAATAGTTCAAAGTATTTGTTTTTTCCTGTAATCGAGAACGGTTTTTTTTCCAAAATCTCAATTTTTTTAACATAAGAAGTTGCATTAATTTTTTTGGCAAAACAAAAATTTAAAATTGAAAGCTTATTGTTTATGATTTGACAACGTTGTTAATAAGTCCGCCATTTTGTTTTTAATCAAAAATGTTTTTAAGTTATAAAGTAGGCAATGTATGTGATTTTTTTCGAGGATGCGAAAAATGAACACCATGACTGCCGTTCCAATCATAGTAGTCCCATGTTCTACACAAACCTTATGCACGCTGGGACAATTATGCTTGGAAAGGCAGATAAAAATAAGAAAAAAATTCTCTCATACAGACGGGATTATCTCCTTCCAAGATTATTGCTCCGTGTCTTTTATTTCGAAAATGAAAAGACGCTACTGATGAGGAAACTCCCTTGAAATGCTAAACTCTCTCGCTGTTACTCAAATCTTCATGAAAATTTCACTTAAAGATATTTTAGAATTACCCACCCTATATTCATCAATTAAATTATATTCTAACTTTTCCCGCAACATATGAGCAAACCTTGGCCTGTATGAAGACCAAACTTTCTGTTATAGTTTACAAATGTTTTCACAATCCATCATGTAGCTTTCAAAATGCCATCTTTTATTTAAGATACCACACAAATTAACCATTTTTCAAGATTCAATTTGATTAAGTTCAAAAAAATATCTTCGACGATTATTGAACAATATATTTGTCAAAACCGAGATTTAACACCTCTTGCAAGAGCAAGGAGACAGGAAATTAACCTGAGCGTTGCATCAATACAAATGCAGCGAGTGAAGTCTTGCTAACACATGCATTGCGGTTTTTAGTTGTATGTTCTCCTGCAGAAACACATACAAGCGTGTGGCCGTCGTATATATTGTTACTTTTTGGTTAGTACTCTTTGTGTATAATGCGCGGTCATAAGACACAGTAAGTAATAAAATGTTGCTCAAAAGAAACAAAATCTTTCCCGTTTGTGTTGGGTGTTATTGTAACTTCTATTATAATAAACAGAACTCAATAATTTTTACTTATATTTAACGATGTATTCCTGACGCTAATGTAGTATGTTACGGGAAATTATTGGTTTTTGGGTACGTTTCTACCATATAAACACGAACATAACCTTGCAAAATGGCTGACAAAAATCCGCCGCATCTAATATTTTTGCAAAAATAACAAGCTTAAGCTGAAATCTAAACTGATGGCTAAATATGAAGAAGAAATAGTTTTTTTTTTGATAAAATTTTTGGCTAACCAGAATTAGTGGTCAGCAAAATTATTAATTTTTACGCACGGCTGTTAAAGGTTGGTGAAGAACACGAACGAGTGATTTTCGAGAACAGTTTATGCAATAGAAGAAATATGCAATGTAGAAGAAACTGTACAAGTTTCAAATGTATTTTTGCTAAAAAGCATGATTAAACTGAAGTGTCCAAAGAAGCCCCGTTTGTCGAAAAATCCCCGCACGACGGTATGTTTAAAAATTGTTTGATGTTGTTATTGAGTAGTTTAGTATGAGTAGTACCAGTAGTATGGGTAATATTATGGGCAGTATGGGTAATGCAAATTAAACGGCTAGATTAATGCAACTACATAACTGGAGAAATTGAAACATTTTCGTTCGTAGTTTTTGCCGTCAATAATCACACAAACATAAAATCATCGCCTGCTGCGCTGCAGCAAGTCTGCTTGCTACTGGTCGAACCCGTTTTCAGTAAATTATCCTTTTGCTGCAGTGATCGGATGAGATTCAATTGTTGCATGCTAGCTTTTACATCAGGATTAAACACCTGAAATTGAAACAGAAAGCATATTGGGTTCAAAAGTTGCTTTTTGTTTTGTAACAGCATATATAGTGTTATTATGATTTTTAACATTTAACTGTTTTCATGATTTAGAACAAAGGGTTGGGAGAAAAAACTGAAAAGGCTTGGGTTTGCCTGTGGACTGTAGAGCTCGTTATCGAGAACTCTCTCGTAATTCTGGATCGTTATCCAGAACCAATTCTGATTAGTTGAAGCTCCTAAATGTGAGGTTCGATTCCTAACCAAGTCCAGAAAATTTCGAATTGGAAAGGTTTTGGATGAGCCTTGGATCAATGAGGTACTTTAGTGCCCACTGTGCTAGGGAAGTGCTTGGATTGCATCATTGCGGTCACGCGGTTGGTTGAACTATAATAAAATTGGCTATGAATTCCAACCTCTTTACTACGAAAAAAGGTTTTGAAAATAGGTTTTTCAACTAGAGAAACAGGTTCTTTATCAAACGAAATATCAATGATCAAAATCCGTTCAGTGGTAACAAGGTTATAAGCATTTGAAATCTTTCGTTCTGTCTGTTCTATTTACGATATTTCGGAATGACACCCTCTTAGAATATGATGTATTCTACGTCAAAAGTTTAAAGGTCAAATATCACCGTACATTCCGTACCACCATGGGATTTATGTATAGCAGCCTCGCTGGAAAAATGGTACAAATGCACACCCGTAGTGTGAATGTTCACATTTGACGTCTCAATGGTATAAAGGCACCTTCGTAGTTCGAATGTTAGCAGTTGGTATCGTACAGTTGTGTACGGTTAAGGGTACGAAAGTATGTAAGAAAGAGTCGTAGCTCATTTACTTAAAATGGTAAAAGAAATGCATGTATTTTACTCAAGCTATCTTGAGCTTTAAAAAATCATCTAGCATTTTTTGAAAAATATCATGTGAAACGTACACGCAGTTTGGAATAGCAAATCGAAAAAATACATCGTTACTTATTCTAACACACTGCCCAAATGTACGGAACCAATTCTGTATCTGTTTGTGTTTTCTGTTGTTTGAATTTGAAACAAACGTAAAAAACGTACAAACAAAACACAAATGAAAGGTTTTTTCTCCCAGAACGAAACCATTTTTTTCCTTCCAGGAGTCATCCAGCTATAACTACAACTCCCATTATGTCAACACCTTACCGGTGGCAGAGCAGTAGTGCCCTCCCTATTCTCTCGGCCGACCCTGGCTGGCGCTCGGCTATCGCAAATGCAATGTTCTAGTTTCCAAACGGGCAATCCAAACAACGTCGCCGTCCAATCGTTCTCAACTAGCGCATTTTCGAGAAAGCAAACTCTAACAAAAAAAAATCTACAACAGTTTTTCACTCAGTTAAACCAACTCAGTTGCTCTTTTATTCGTCCATTGGATGGATTCTCCCCACATCATCATCATCGTGCGCCGCGACGAAGAAATACTTTGCGGGACCGTGGATCCAACTTCCACTGAGGCCACCCACTCTGCTCTCGATGGATGCGTACCGGCAGCAGCAGCAGCAGCTAGCAAAGGGCGGTATACTGTGCTTACACAATCGCTCTCAGCCATTTGCATGTGATACATTTTTCGTCAATCGTTGCTGGATTTTCGGGACTAGCTGCTGTTGCCTGCATAGAAGGGGCTTACGGGTATTCGTTTGTGTTTGATTTTTACTGTTCGTCAAGCCAAGGGGGAAGGCTCGTGATTTGTTCTGAAGCACTCACTTGATACGGGGTGTAATTTGTAATCGATAGAACTGGTAATTCAAATGTCGAGATGAAAACATCGACGGAAAGAGACAACTTCTAACTGATAGGTGAATAGAGTGGCATACTATTTGGAAAGCTGACGTTCGATTTTTTACGACCACTCAATTCTCCATTCGGGAAAGTTCTCCAATATGCATTAGGATGCTCGGAGGATTTTTTCCTTGTTTTCACCGCCGCTGCTGTTGCCGCCGTTGATGCTATTGATGGTCGGATCCTTCCGGCTGTAAAGCCCACATATGTGAGTAAGCAAGCGAGCGAGCAATAATGGGTTACAAGTGTGACTCGGTCGACCGGTGACGAGCTGAGCTGAGGACGCTAATGGCTGAATGATAGTAACGCCCGCATGCGAAACTAGAAAAGTGTAAGAGCATTTGTAGGACCCCAGCGGCGGGCGGACAGCAGCCGAGGGCTGAGGAAGTTGATAAGTGGTTCCGGAAAGGGAACGAGGCCAACACAGCCAGAAGAAGCTTTCTGCACAGATGTATCTTACCAAACACCCATTTGCATGCGATAAGTATATGGATGAGCTTCAGCCAACGACTGTCGGCATAGGTTATCTCGCTGTTTATCGCTTCAGAGACACTTACCTGAAATGAGGGAAAAACAGAAAGAGAAAAAAAAGTTGGAGTTAGTGGAGTATTTTCCAAAAGTAGGACGGCGAAATGGTTGTTGACTCAAGGGTTCGCACGGTTGAAAAGGCTTCCCAAGGATGTTGTTTTGATTTCTATCGCCGTGTGGCTGGCCGTACATTAACTACAGCTCAAATATTTATAAAGGCCACTGCGGAGGCGACAGTGGGGAACGATGACGATTGCTGCTGCTGCTGCCCTGCACGACTAATCGCACTCCTGGGCGAGAGATAGATTAGAGACGTCTTAAGAAAAAAGAATGCAAATCAGATGGAAATGGTTTGTGCCGACTGTGTGAAGCCGGGCACGATCCTGTCTCGCAGCGGGTGAATTAGTGATGAGTTTACTAGTTCAGCAGGATTTAGCATGCAGGTGAATAGCGGCAAAATGGTGCCGAAAACTAGTGAGTCGTTTGTAATCCATATTATATAACAAAAAAATGTGGCTCACATTTTTTCAATCGTGTCGAAAAATATAGAACCAATCGTAGGAATTTAAATCTACTTGACAAGGACAGGGAAATTATCTTACAACTGACTGAACTGCAACTTTTTGACTATAAAGTCCCAAGTACTCAACATCGTAAAACCATTTTCAAATAACCCTATTCATCTTGATAACGTAATAACTGTTTGGCTTGAGAAAAGAAGCTCAATAAATTGAATTTTCAAAGCATTGCGATCTTATTTTACTTTCGGGAAGAAATATGTAACATTTTTACTCATTTTTTTCAATATAAATTTCATGATTAATTGATAACGATCATCAGAGATCTTTCGACGTGTTTTTCATTGTTTTTCATTGAGATTTCACATGAATGAGAACCGTTATCAATTCGTTCGATAACGCACCTGACAGCTCTCATGAAATTTTCAGATAAAAGCTTTCCAGTCTCATTAAAAATATATAGTACAAAACGGTCAGGAAAATTGGTCTTGGGACATGCACCATCAATTACTCAATTCAAGAAGCGTTCGGTGTTCGATTAACTTTGCTCTCGTTTTTCCTAACAACCCCCCGCCACACCGGCCTGCCAGAGAGTAATACATCAAAAGACATCGAGCTGGTGCTTCTGGGTCCTAATTTCTGTACCGTCTCCCCAACCGTCGTGCGCTCGCGCCCGTTCGAAGCACTTCCAACGTTTGGAGAGTGAGCAGCTCAATTCAATTTCGTCCAGTGAATTTAAATTAATGTTACAGCTAATTACATTAATTAAATGTGCCATATAATGCGAGCCAACAGCGGCAGCACTTGGCTTTTGTGTTTTGTGCCTGGCTTGATAGCAGCAGGCAGCACCAGCAGCAGCAGCGGCGCAACAGCCGGATCACGCTGTGTCTCTCCGCCCGTGGCGTTGGCACACCAGAGATGAACACGAGATGAAGGGCTTTTGATGTTCTGGTTTTCCATGCACTTGGGTGCGCTTTGCACTTCCGCATCGCCGTCGCCTCCAGGATCAGCCAGCGGAGATGGATTCTCCGGTTGCATCTCGCCTGTCGACGTTTGCGTCGTCGTTGTTGTCTCTTAAGCCGCACGGTAACCCAAGAGATAATGACTGTGATAATGGCACTAGGCGCATATAATTAGACTACGCTTCTCTCTTTGATTGGATTTATTTCTTCCTCTACTTGCGTCCGTGAGAGATCCTAGACGGGGTTTTCCAGCGCTGGTTTGCTCACCGGCTGGTGAATGTACACTGCCGTAAGTGAGATACCCGATCTTCAACAATCCTCGAGCCGTTTCGGGCGGAATTCATGTTTGCATCTTAAGTGAACATGTATCAAGCGGAATGTATCACCGTTGAGGGGTCGAGTTTACGTGCAAACCCTGGCTAAGCAGCACTCGCTTGTCTGCTCCTAGAAGGTGCAAGAGTCAAGTGGAATCGAAACTTAAATTAAGCTTACAATATGCGATCGTAATTAAGATTGTATAATTTTATTAGTTCAACGTGACAATCTGTTCCCCCTTTGCGCACGGTTCGGTGTGTGCCCATGTACACAGTGTCACTAAGTGGATAATAGCAACATTCCGGCTGATGGCTAGAAGCACACATGTGTACATCGCAATTGTATCGTGACTCAGCTAGCCAGCCTGCTTTCAGGTGCTTGGATTTGTTCTCCCGCTCTATCGTTCCCAGGCTAGCCCAACCCAATAACCAAAATTTGCCATTACCTTGATTCTACATTAAATTATTTATTGTAATATTATTCACAAAAGCACTCCCGCGCTAGCTCGGCTATCTGAGACCGCAAATGTGCCGGAACGTAAACTTCCGCCGACTAAGGATTCGCCCGGATGTGTTTTACCACCGAAAACCATAAAACGTTGATTAGTCGCTCCAGAAGCTGCTACGAAATTCCGTGCCATTAAAATGCTGATCTGATTTGTCCGAACGTTCGTCTCTGCTCCTGGCCATTTCCCGGCGTGAATAAGTGAGGAACGGTAAGGATGAAGGACGCATTTTTATGCTGACGATTATAGTTTTCCTGTTCCGTGCGGTGTTCCCCACCACGGAAAGTTCGTTGCGGTATGCGGTGCAGTGCGGTGTGTGTGTGTGTGTGTGTGGTGATCCCCTCGGGCGTTTGATTCGATGGCAGGAAAAGAACGAAAGGTCCAAATGGCAAACCGATAAAAGGGCAACAGTGAGATTTTTGGGGTTTTGTTTGTTCCCCTCTGTTTCGGGGGTGGGTCGGTTGAAAGCGCAAGTGTCTGGCGGTGGGAGGGCAAACGGAATTAAGCTTGAAAGGCCATCCTCTAGATGGGAGCAAACGAACCTTTCTATTCTCTCGCTCCTTGACGCAAATTTGTTTTGTATTCAATCGGTCGCAGAGAAAATTATATTAGCTGGTTGTGGATTTGTATGCCGTGGAGACGGCTGGGACGGGAAACAAATAGTATCCCGATGTTTTGCCTCGAGAATAGGGACATGAGTGAACTCCAGTAAGATATATATTTTTATTAGGCAGACGTGTTTACTACATAATTGAGAATGGAGTGGCAGTAGGTTTTGATTGTTTTATGCGGTTAAATTATGGAACAAAGACGAGGAACTATGCCAAGTTGCCACGACTTTATATGTTGATTATGCAGTTTGTTTGTCATAACATTATATTGTTCTTATGGATGTAAATTGTTGGCATAATGCCATTTGACCATTCACCGTTTCAGGGTTTTTTCCAGCCTTAAGCTTTACCTATTTGTTATTTGTGATGAAGGAGCGAAAAATATTTTTTTCGGCAATTTTCCGCATTCATTATTGTGATTTTTAAAATCCAGCTCACGTGCAGCAGACAATTGAAGACTGACAGCAGAAATTATGAATGGACGCCCAACAAGCACGAAAATATTCGATTTGATTGCAGGTGAAAATAAAGAAACAGATATTTTGGTCGTTAGGTTAATTAATCGACGAAGTAAAAGGTTGAGAAATGGTAAATAAATCAAATGTTATATCCAGGTAAAAAATATTTACTTATATTGCATGATCGACCTATGAAACCAAATAATAGTATAAAAAGCATATTAGGGAAAATCGGTACCATAGTTACTAAATTAGTGCTTGTTCCGTAACTACTACATTAATGGTAATTATATTCTTGTATTTTTCTTGAATTAACGTTTTAATTTCGCTACACAAGGACCTACGATTATTGAAAACAGAAGGAGTACTGATACGGTCATGATATATGTATTTATAGTGGCAGCAGAAAATAGTTACCGTAAAATTCACGAATGATTTTGTGTTACTATTTCCCTGGTGTTAGTATCTAGTGTACGGTGGAACATATCTTATAAACAATTCAAAAACTTTGCATCAGAACTATTATATTTCAGTGATTTTGCATGATAGTCAAAAATAGCCATCATATATACAGGTGAGCAAGAAGAAGATCTTCATCTTTATCAATAGCGGGAAATATCAAAATATGTGAAAACTTCTTTCAAATATCTACCGAATATTGTTTTTTCCACATTGTTTTTTTTAGTTCTACGTCATGTTGACAAACAAAAGCCCTTGATTTTGTACAACAAAAGTCTTTTAAACCTGAAATTTAAACCATCTACAGTATTTATATATACTCAATCGCCATAAACGTTAGTGTTGCCATGACAAGGAAATATTTCATTGTCATGCAATGTTCATTCTCTCTTTCTAATTTTTTCAATTTTCGTAAAAAACGGCAGTGGCATTACGTGACTAGTGAAGATTTGATGAATGGTAAAATATTACCCGAAAGAAACCAGCTCCAGAGAGTCCGGATCAATTATGTCGTTCCAACGCTTGCTGTTTGATTTCCATTTTCGCTTTACCAAAGGAACGCACAGTGGTCGAAAGCCGGAAAAAATCTCGATTTTTCATGTCAATATTTTTGATGTTTTGCATTTTTCCGAAGATTCTCAAAGTGTAAATAATGTAATTTTCCAAAGTTTCATGGCAATCGGTTGAGATATAAATTTTTAATCGCACTTTGAATGTTGCTATATCAGGCAATTTCGATGATTTTCATGTTTGAAATCAAAATTTTTAGCACAACTTCAAAAACCTGAAACTTCCTCAGTTTTGATCCGATTTTGATTCAACAAGTTTCATTTTGAAGGTTTTGGTTGATTTTCAAGACTTTCCAAAAATATAACCAATTTCTCAATCGAGGTAAAATATATTGCAGGGAAGCTAAAAAATCATGTATTTCTAATTTCATTTCTACCGTACAATCTTGTGAAACAGTTCGGAACGATCGGATAGCCAACATTTAATGGGAAATTTATTGTACTTTTCAGATTTTTGGGTCCCGTTTTGCACATCGTTGCTCATTGGGAGATGTTTTGAAAATAAAACTATGGAGGCGTATGGTGGTCAGTTGTAAAATATTCAATTTCGTATATTTAAACAACATGATTGACTGGAAAGAATGCATGAAGTTTTTTTCAGTAGCTTCAAGCATTTTTATATAAACTTGTAAACCGCTTTCAGTACTGCAAGATGTATAAAGAGAGAATAAGTTGAATTGATGAGAAAAACCTAAATTAATCCACCTAGCGGTCAGACCTAGCCTTTCTCATTCAAACTTTTATTTGTAAAAATAGAGTTACATTATCGCTTCAATCCAATAAATGTATATTCACCCTTAAGGTTCTAAATATTGATGTTTTAATCTTTACATATAAAAATGCAAGCCGGTCTGTCTGTCTGTCTGTTTGATCCAAATAGGTTCGAAAACTACCGAACCGATCGACGTGAAAATTGGTATGTAGGGGTTTTTCGGTGCCGATAAAGGTTCCTATGATAGTTTGAGACCCCATACAAATGAAACATAAATTTCTGCACAAATTAAGAACTAACCGAGTCAAAGGAACAAAATTTAGCATGTGAATGTGTTTAGGGGTAACAAATATGTCCATAATGGTTTGACACCCCTCCCTCTTTTGGAAGGTAGGGGTTCCATACAAATGATACACAAATTTCTGCACATCTCAGGAGCTAACCAACTAAATGGAACCATATTTGGCAGGTGAATGTTTTTAGTGGTAACAAAAATGTTCCATAATTGACCTCAGGCAACATTTTGGATTGTAAGATGGCAACTTCCGGTTTCTGAAAACAGCCAAGATGGCCGATTTCCACCCAATATAATAATATCCGGATCTAGAATGATACACAGGAGCTAAAATCGATCGAAATTGTCTTCAAATGCCATTATGATATCCAAAATGGCGACTTTCGGTTTTGGAAAAACATCGACAAACGATCAAATACCACCCAATATGGGTATTTCCGGAACCGTAATGATGCACTGGAGCCACAAATCGACTTCAGACAACGTTTTGAATTGTAAGATGGCAACTTCGGTTTCTGGAAAACAGCCTGAAATGGACGATTCCCATTAAATATGAGTATCTCCGAAACCAGAAAGATGGACAGAAGCTAAAAATTGATCACAGACACAATCTTGAATTTTAAGATGGTTACTTCCGGTGTCTGGCAAACAGCCGGAACTGACCAAATACCATTCAATATGAATGTTTTCGGAACCAGGGTTACGCTCAGATGATAGAAATTGATTTCACAGGCAATTTCAAAGTCCAAAATGACGACTTTCGGTTTCTGAAAAACAGCCCAAAGTGACCAAATACCACCCAATATGAGTATCTCTGGAGCCAGAATGTTGCAAGAAGCTAAAAATTTACCTCAGACACCATTATGAATTGTAGGATGGCAACTTCTGGTTTCTAGAAAACAGCCAAAAATGGCCGATTCCCGTCTAACATGAGTATCTCCGGATCTAGAATGATACACAGCAGCTGAAATCGACCACAGACCCCATTTTGGTTTCTAGGTTGGCGACTACCGGTACCTGGGAAACAGCCGAAAATGATCTAAAAACACCCAATATGGGTGTTTCTTGAACCAGAATGACGCTTAGAGGCCAGAAATTATCTTAAATACCATTTTGATATCCAAAATGGCGACTACCGGTTTATGAAAAACAGCCTAAAATAAACAAACGCTATCCAATATGAGTATCTCTGGAACCAGAATGATGCAAGGAGCTAACAATTGACTTCAGGCACCATTTTGAATTGCTAAATGGCAACTTCTAGGAAACAGTCGAAAATGACCGAATAATACTCAATATGGATATTTCCGTAATCGAGATGATGCATAGAAACCAAACATTGATCCTGGATACCATTTAGAATTTAAAGACGACCGCTTTTAGTTTGTGGAACACAACGAAAATAACTAAATATTTCCCAATATGGGTATTTCTGGTGTAAGATTGATGCCAAAAAATCTGCTGAAAATGACCGTATACCACCCAATATGAATAAATTCAGATTTAAGGCGATGTACAGAAGCCAAAAGTTGAAGATGTTGTCATTTCTATAAAACCAAACATTTCAAACGATTTGTTACTTGACTTTGAGCATATCCTATGGCCGATTCGTCGTGCATTTGCAGACTTTAAACACATCGCAAGGAATCAATGAATTTGGAAAGTTCAAATAGTACGATACCACATTTAAATTATGTTGAGGCCACATATATCGATCAAAGCAGGTATAGTTTTCAATAGTCTTTGAATTTCTTTTCTTTCCAAAAACTTTGAGTCACATATCAAATTGTTATGAAGTTTGTTATTTGTAAGTTTGAGAGATGACTCATTCGTATAACACTAGTTATGTTCAAATAAGTCATGTAAACTTTGAGATAATAGACTCTCGTTGTTTTTTTAACAATTTAATACATAACGATGGCTTAAGTTCGATTTTAATCAAATAAAATGGCAACGTAGAGAGCAGCCAAACTTTGGAACCACGTGCTCAATTATAATTCATCAGTCATAATAACTAGCCCCGCTCATCTGATAATAGTATTGATCAAATCGGTCGTGTAGTTTCTGAGATAATGAGATAGTTTCGTGATTTTCATATTTCGGTACATTACAGACGAAATTACTGTCCGATTACAGTAAAATTGAAAAGGGTATTATGAGACAGCTAGACCTTTTGTTTGACACTTATTTTGTGGAAAGCGGGTCAGCCATCACTAAGAAATGTGAGTGAGTTCAAGTAGTCTTCGTAATATGTTCCTTTTCATAGCTGGGCTTCACATTTTTAAACATAACAGGCAAACTAACAGTCCGATTGCAAAACAAATCAATAAGGTCGTATGGAGCAACTAGACCTTCCATTTGACACTGATTTTATGAAAATAGGTCCAGTAATCTCTGAGAAACATGAGTGAGATTAAGTGTTTTTCAAAACACGTTTCTTTTCATAACTTTTGAACCACAAGTTCAATCTTCAAAAAATTCAAAAGTTAAGGGTATTTCAGGTAGTCCGTTCATTTGAAATCAACTTTGTTCAAATCGGTTGTGTAGTTTTCGAGATAATGATGTTTCATGATTTTTACATTTTGATACATAACCTCTAAACTAAAAATCCGATTAGAATGAAATTCAATAGGGTCTTATGGTACAATAAGACCTTTCATTTGCAATTAATTTCATGAAAATCGGTCCAGCCATCTCTGAGAAAAGTGAGTGAGAATAAAAATCTGCACATACACACACACACACATACACACACACACACACACACACATACAGAAAATGCTCAGCTCGTCGAGCTGAGACGAGTGATATATGCCATTCGGCCCTTTCGAGCACTTTTATACTTTCGGTTTTGCAAGTGATTGCTATACTGCCGTGAGATGACAAAGTGACGTAAGTTCCACTTTCTCGAATTTGAGTTTTTCATGCCAATTTATTCATTATTCGAAGACCTTTCGAAGATCTTTTGGCATCTTCTTTTTCGTTGTTACTAATTTATACGTTGTATAGAATCAAAAAAACAAAGTGACGTTGGCATACATTTCCATACAAAAGTGACGAAGAATTCTTTCGTTTTTGGGCCGTACTGAAAAACTGATCACTTGGATCTACGTCACAATGTCATCTCACGGCAGTATACCTTTCTAGGAGGAAGGCAAAAACCGTCTTTTATATTTTTAATGACGTTGAAATAAACTACCATTCCATCTCATAATTTCCCCTAAAAGACCTCTTGAAAAAGATCTTGAATTGGTCAAACGGATTTAAAGTTAAAAAATTTTCAAAATAAAATAAATTGAATTATGATGATTCTTGCACCACCCGTAAGAATAAAAGAAAAAGTGAGAACCAAACAAAGAAAATGCGATTCTAATTTTTTTTCGATGAAAAACAAGTGTGGGAACCACCCTAACATTCATCTTAACACCTATATTCTTCCTGTCGCTTTAATTTCGCTCTTCTCATCGCTATTAAGTTCCGACTACTGGACTTAATTAAGAGGTGAAAGAAACTACTTTTACTTAAAAAAAAGTTTAATTTTATAGTAAATTGAACAAATAAAAGCAATGAGATGAATATAGGTGTTGGGATGAATATAAGAGCAGCTCTCCTATCAAAATTTTAAGCAAGATTGAAGCAAAAAAATCCTGATCATGAGAAAGGTGTAACGGCACTTTAGGTGCATAAATTGCTATTTTCGACTTTTTCTGACATCAGAAATGAGTTCACCTCTCCAAAATTGTAATAATATGTAATTTCCAATTATATAAAAAAGACTTTTTGGTTTTTTCCGACTTTTGTATAGGGACCTGCCACTGTGGAACGGTAAGAATAGCCATGGAAATTGCACGTGAAATATTTCAACAGAGTATGGCAGCTCGTTACAAGGATGGAAATCTAATGTATATGAAAGGGTGCTGTAGCGTTGATTGAAAAAAAAAAAGTTGACATGATATTGGTTTCCTTTTTTTACTAATAATTCGAGGGAAAAAGATTTTTTTCAGCACTGTGTTACGTTCTTCTATTTTATGTATTTTTTTGGTAATCTTTTGTTATAATTTTTATATCACTTTTATATACTACTTCTATTTTGCGAATATGATGCTAATATTGGTACGTCGTCCTAATCCACCCAAGTTTTGATCTGATTTTGCAGAAATATTGTGCAAAAACCATAACGCGTTTGTTAGTCAGTGAATACATAAAACTAGCTTGAAACATATTGAACCATTTTTCCATTTCTTACACAATAGTATAAATACGAAAGGCAATGCTATTATAATTGTTAAACAAGACACATTTGTTAGCCAGTTTTCAAATCCAATAAAAAACTGCGCAAAATTTCGCACAAGATTGACGAGTTTTCGCAGCTTTGAGTAAACTTAGCATTTTAAGGCCAAACGGTATTGAATCCACAAATGGCCGACTTCGAGCTACCACTTCGAATTTTCATAAGCACAAGACTTGGTAACAGTTAATGCGTCATATGTGAAAACGCTATTTTCCACAGGGAATACATTATCTATGTCCGTGTTTGGTGCTTCTGAAAATTCGAAATGGTGGCTCGAAGTCGGTCGTATGTGGATCCAATACCGTTTCACCTTAAACTTTGAACCAAAAGAGAATGTTATTTCTGCCTCGACCTTCTCAGAATTAAACAATTTTTTGTTGATATGTTAGTATTTTCCGGGCGATCGAAAAATCGAATATGTTGAAATTGTACAAAAAATCGTCGAAATGGTGCTTGAGTAAATCATTTTCAGTGAGCAGTGAGCAACTGACCAAGATTAATACTTGCTTCTCCTAGAGAATTGCACCTTTCACAAGTGTCATAGGACTTTTCTTATTTCGAGAATGACTATAATTAGATATTTATACTGGGCACCACTACAATAGCGTGCGACAATGTTGTTTAAAATAGCATCCACGCGGTACCCGGTTGATTTGTTGCCATCGAAAGTAAATTTTTTTTTCAAGGGGCATATTTTTTTTAGAAGGACAACATTGTTATCCTCAACTTTGCCGAAGACACTATGCCAATCATTAAAACCGTTCTGGCTGTAGAAATAATATTTAAGATTTACAATAGAGCACTCTATGGGGAATTTGAAATATTTTTACGGTCAAAACGGTTAGTTTGATTGACATAGTGTCTTCGGTGAAGTTGTAGATAATAATTCTGTCCTTCCATAAAAAATGTAACCTGTAAAAAAAATTAATTGTTTTATTATATCATAACTTTTTTTTCTTGATTTTTCCATGATTGGACCGTTGAGTTGTTTAGGTAATCTTTTGTAGTTTTATAAGAATAAATTAGATTTTTAAAACATGAGATTTTTTTGATAATTATTTTTTTATTTGTTTTCTAACTTTGTTTCAAAAAATAAATAATTTATTTTAGAGTGTATATTTTTTTCGGATAGACAAAATTATTATCTAGAACTTTGCCGAGGACGTACCACCGATCAAACAAACCGTTCTGGTTCTAAAAATATTAGTAATCATAAATATCTCCCCGAAATAGCATTTTTCAATAGCTTCTCAAAAATGAGTCGTGTTCTAAAAAATTAAACCAATAGCACAAAACGGCATCTTTTGCCTATAGAAACGGCTATGCAAAGTTTCAGCCAAATCCAAAATGACAATTTAAAAAAATATTAAAACTGGGACATCTTTTGTGGTGCTTTACTAACTTATTTCCGTAAAACGGTTTTTGTCTTTGCTAATGGGTATGCGCGCTTGCTGGTAGCGGTACTAGCGGCGTAGCTACCCACTAAGGGGCCATCCACATACCACGTTGACAGTTTTGGGGGGGAGGGGGTTGGCTAATGTCCACGGTCCATATAATTTTTTTAGAATTTATATGGGCAGTTGTCCACGGAGGGGGAGGGGGGGTCAAAATCGTTAAAAATCTGTCCACGTGGTATGTGGATGGCCCCTAAGCAAAATTTCAAAATATCGTTATTTTTCTGGTCGATGAAATCGTCATCGAGTGGCACGTCTGTTTGTCTGTGGTAGAACTGAATGGTGCTGTTTATTACATTACTTGCATTGTTGCATTCAAATTACTCACAAGTAATTAGTTCGAAACAAACTTCTCCTCTACAAAAATTCTTTGAACAACATGAAATGAGAATCGACCATATTGTTGATATCTGGATATTTAGGTTATGCAATTTTGAACTAAACTATACGATTTTATCCAACGTTTCGACACCGGTTGGTGTCTTCTCCAGGGATACTATTTTTTTTTAAATTTGCATGTTTTATATACTTACAAATACTAAATTTGTTCCTTGTCTTGTGCCTTTTCAAAACACATAACTATGTGTTTGGTGTAGTTTGGTAGTGTTAATATTGATGTTTTTTGGTTAATTTTGAAACCAGCAGCAAACGAGCAACATACCCAGCACCAGCTCCGAGATCATCCCAGCAGTACACTATAGGTTGGTTAAACTGTATCGTTCTTATCCGTATGACCCAATGCTGACAGAACGACTAGCTAAGATGTTCAAACACGATTATCTAATATACCACATAGCATGCAGACAAAAACAGTCAATGAATTCCTCTCTAAACTAAAAGAACCACAAGTGGAATCATGATGTCAATACCTTTTCTTAAAAGCTCGAGTACTCACTGTTACAAGTTCTATTCGTCCAACCCCACACTCTTTATTCTACACGTTGATAAAATTATCGAAAAAATAAACTAAAATATGCAATAACTTTGTGAGGAAAAGTCCAGGAGATGTCTAGTCTTCAACAAAAACGTGTATTTCATTTGCCCAAATGCTTCTTTGGAACAACGTTTTCTTGTGAAATGTAACTAACAAAAGTTAAGTACAAAAAACTAACTTTTAAGTAACTTTTATTTGAAATACTCTGTAACTCTTGAACAAATGAAGCTAAAAATTTTGTTTGTTCAGCAAAGTTTCATATTTTTGCACGTTCTAAAACTTCGCCAAATGAATATCCTTTTATCTCTTAACACAAAAAGTTAGTATTTTTAATATATGAAAACCTACTGTAACATGTGCTCGCCGTACTCTAATATGGGAGGATTGGGACAAATAAAACCTACATGAGTTTAAAGTACTTCAGCTTAGTTTTAAGGAGAAGTGTTGACATTATAATTCAACTTACCCCTTTTTGACCTATACGTTCTTGAAGTTATCGAAAAAATAAGCTAAAATATGATATAACTTTGTAAGGAAAAGTCGTGAAGATGTAAGATCTTTGGCAAAAACGTGTGTTTTGCATGCCCTGACAATCTCTCTGAACAACACTTTCATGTAAAATGCAACTTACAAAAGTTAAGTACAAAAAACTAAATTTTAAGTAAGCTTCATATTATATACTTTATAACTTTGTACCGAATATAGATAGGATTATTATTTGTTCAATAAAGTTTCATTTTTCTGAATAAACCATTCTTCTATCTCTCGACACATTTTTCTATTTCTAATATAGTAGGCTTTTCATAATTGTTGGCAATTTGCGATTAAGTGGGTCGTTCATACAAACAATTGTTCCGAAGACACAATTAGGCTGGGATGAAGGTGAAAGGCGCTATGGAATGAAGTTCCACTTTCGCCTTGTTGGACCACTGTGTGCTGGACGTTGGATAATTCGAAAATCTACAACGAACAGTTCACAATCAAACGATGGGGATCTCATTTGACGCCCTTTATCATTAACGAGCAGATGTTCGCCTGCTTTGCCTTCGAGGTAGTATTTTTTCCTTCCATCATTAGATTTGCGTAATGCCACTGTGCCGAATCTACAAAACTACAGTTTCACAATAGAATTCAGAGTAAAAATCAAACAAACACGTTTGCAGTGCGACTGACAGATGGCTTGACCTTCATTTTTTTTTTCCGAACAATGAGAAATTGGATGAAGAGAGAATGAACATGGCAGTGAAATATTTCGAATTTATGGTGGCTATTTTTCACTTTCCTGCGAAAGCGCTGAAAAATATCTGCCCATCAGATTCTAGGAAAAGGTTGAATGAAACTTTGCACAAGTACTTGTTCAACGAGTATTTTACAGAGATGTAGACTTTTTTTATTCAAGAATAATATCGCATTTTAGTACCCATTTTATTTGAAGCATTGTTGTCCCATACAGAAAATTACACCACTTAAGAACTGATAGTTTTACTTATATAAGTGAAATCTCGTAACGTATTTGAAATAAATCTGAATTTTAAAACCTTACATACAAAAATGTTGGTATATTCCAACAGTTTTTTTTTGAAACTTTAGCAAGAATTTTCCAGACTTTTTCACATTAGTAAATAAAAAAAATTGGGAGAATAACTTTTAAAACTTTTTGTATAAATTAGTTTTGAAAAAATTGCGTCACAAGAAATAATGAATTCTACCGCTGAACAATATTTCACAAGGTTTGATAAAATCAACAGTTAAAGAGACCATTTCGAGGCAATCAATATTCCAAAAACAGTGGATATGATTGATAATCACGAAAAAAGTTCTACTCTGAACAGAAGTTCTAATAACTTTTAATCTAAAACATTTTGCATTAGAATGCAACTTTTTGGTTTATGCCAACCCTTTCATTAACCAAACTCCAGCATCACCTACCAGAAACGGATGAATGAGCACCATTCTAGTAAACTTTTCAGAATAAAAAGTAAAAGAAAATCCTATAACTAAATGATCATATGACTTTACTGCTGTAGCCTTAATTATGATTGCCACTACAGCGAGAATTCAGGAAAAAAATATCGTTAAAATGATGCCAAATAACAATCGTAGTGCATTAGCCGCCACGGTGGTAATGATGAAATTTATATTGGTGCACAGAAGATATTAAAATAATTTTACAATCATAACAGCCATAAACACAACACTGATTGCGAAATTGTTACGCATTGTAATTATGTCTCAACTGAACGTAAAAAAATAACAATCTCATAAAAGGCTGCTGTTGGTATACATTGCACAATTACCAACGATTTTGGCATGCCTTAAAACTGTTCGCCCTGCAAGTCATCCAACAATTTTGTTCTGCAACCAAACAAAAAAACCCCGTAACTTCTCAAAACAATCACTCCCAAAGTTCCTGACCTGCCGTCCAGCCGTCACCCGGGCAATCTGCTGTGAGCTGCTAAACCTAGTCAATCAAAGCCGCTTTCTTGAACACTTCATTTGGGAACCCTTCGCCGGCACCGTTGCGGTTACCAATCATAGTCACGATTACCGTCATCAACATCAAGAGCAGAGGCATCGATGGTGTGCTGCTAGCGGCAGCGTGAGCAATTTTATCCCACACCCTCGTGCCTCGTGATCCGCGGTCTGCTTTCCAGCGTTCATGGTTTTGCTACGCGCTGTCTATCTTAATTACTTAATTGACCGTCCGGGACCGGCTGTGTCTGCGCGGCCTGTCCTCACCCGTGTTCGCCCTTTTACTCTGGTTGCCCCAAATCCTGCTGCCCCCAGGTGGCCGGCAGAGATGAAGCTTATTAAAAAGCAATAAGTAACTATGACGCGGAATGACAAAGTTCAGTAGTATACCAACCCCAGCAGAGCGACCGCAACTGATTCTTGTGGCTTCCCTTCCCCCGCTCCATTCGTGAGCATCATCATTAGTCAAACTGGTGAGATCCCGCAGGAAAACGGCTCCGATTGTGATCGGACGCTTGCGATTGGGCAGAATTTTTTCGATTAACGCCAGCGTCAGAAAAAAGCGCTCTGCGCCACTTTCTGGAACTCATCATTGCCATCGTTGCCGAGCGGGTCGTCATAGATATTTTACCTAAAGTCATCTAGTTAATGATTGCACGGCAATGAGTTTTCAAAATAGAACAAAACACGCGGGAGCATCGGCTTCTCTAGTTAGGATGATGGCAGTGTAATTTCCTAGCGTAGTGTTTTTTGATAGCCTTATTAAAATGGGTATAGATTAATTGACTTCTTTCACATCGCTGACGCCGGGGACGGGTGTGGGGGTTAGTCATCGTCAATCAAGGATAAATTTAGTCGATTGCTCCATCATGACGTGCTGTAATGGCTTGCGGTTTTCTTAGATGTATTGATATTTGGATTGATTGTTTGAGAACAATTAACCGGTGCAGCGAGCCATTATATACGAAGTAGCATTAGTTTCAGAACTAAACGTGGGTTCTAAACCACTCAATTACGGCACAAATGCCGGTAAGCCCCGAGTTGCACACGCAAAGGTTAACCGTTACTGATCGTTTATGATTACATATTTTTCAGCATTTAAAGGCGGGTCATTGCAACAACTCTTGGCAAGTATTCAAGTTGCAGTTGATCAGTTCTATCGATAACGCTTGCTTATGTTAACTGCCTTGTTTAATACCGCAAATGATACGAATGAAGCTTGAAATCTTTATTGAAATTATTAAGTTATATAGTCCGTGTTTATTATAAATTCACACTATATGTGGACTCAATGATAAGCAGCTCAAAAAATGGATCCAGTTTAAGTCATAAACATACAAAGTTAATGAAATTGTTATGTCTTCGTATAACAGTACATTATCTGATAAATCAAAACAGATGTCCCTTTTTTCTAAGTCTTCATTTCACGATTTCCAAAAACTATCGTTTCTCGGTAGAAATTGTGAACAGAAAGTTTCCTGGAACAACCAAAAATCTGATGCACAATCTTATCTTGACTTGACGAAAGGAAATCCACTTCAAGAACTCACTGTCAAAACGATGAAATCCCGTATCGGACGACCCGCTCCGAGAGCGAAGGTCAAGAAAGCGAAAGGGAAGATAAATAAATCGAACATAATTATGGATTATGCTCGGGCCTTGCTCTATAGTCTTTTATCTCCGTTCAGGTCCGGGCGAAGGCAACGAAGACAAAAGCCAACACCAAGTCTGTTCCGAATGGGAAAGCAGAAATGTTACAACCTATAAGCCGAAAGCTTTAGTACGGCAAAGAGTAAAATCATTTATGTAATTCATGTTCCTATCTTCTCTCCTGCATCATCTCTCGCAAGGGTAGTGTTGGCCGCGAGGCTCACACCTTCTTCGCCTTTAAGTGGCCACTTCTTTAGTGCTCTCGAGTGCCGCGCCGACTGCGGCAACAACCTTCACGGTTTCTATTTTTGAGAGAAAAAAAAAAACTGAGCCCACCATGTTTATTGCCCGGGAGGGGATTTGGAGAAGGTTAGGCGCGGAGAACCCTTTTTGACAAAGTAAACATTTTCCTCGAAATTGGATCTAGGAGTTAGACCATTTTATGTTATGTTAATCATATGATAATACTCAACTCGTGCAGCACTTCGTAGTAATTAAAAATTATTAGCTCAACATTTTTCGTGCTTTGTCGAACATTTATTATGCATTAATACACCGTTTCATCGTTATTTTACGGACACCTAGAAACGAAACGCCGAACAAGATGCGAATATCCCCAAAAAGAACATGTAAATGCTGGAAAAACAGACCTCCCCGACTCAGTCTTTTGCCCCCATCACCACCACCACACAACAACCTAGAGTGACGATAATAGGTTTTGACGCTCTGAAGGGACGGCCACTCACGGCCCCACTCGGTTGCTTCGTTGAATCCTGTGAAGAGGCCTCTCATACACCTCACTTCACGCGGGACCGGTAAAATGGCTCTGTGATGTTTGTGCGGCGCGCGTGCGCCCATTCTCACTCTCGCCCGCTTCACCTCGGCCAGGATAAGTGCAGAATAAACATGTTATACATAATTTATCTCAAAAGTGAACGAACGGATTCGAGTCGAGTGCTCGCATGTTGAATAGCTCTGGACAGCCGGAAGCCTTCCGAGCGTCGATAAGAATGGGAAATTAGAAGTTAGAGATTGCCGGGCACAAAGACAAACACACGCACCGCTTGGTCAGCCAAGTACTCAGGTTACTTTCGGAATCTTTTGCCGAACAAGTTGTCCCGCTGCTCGAAATCTACACGAGCCCCCGACTACGGTTGCGGTCTTTCGGCCTGAACGAGCAACTCTGATCTTGTTATGCGAGTCGTATTGGGCTATTAGCTTATCCACTCTTGCCGCATCCGGTCAACCGTCCAAAGCAATTGCAAACGTGACCTACGTACAGAACAAGTAAACTCCTACCTCGAATTGTACGTCTATTGCCGCTTGCTTGCACCAAAAGCAAAATAACAGGTACACTCGGCTTCAATAGGCCAGCTCCCGCACCGGGCAAACAAACAGATATTGGAATTGGATTGGTTTCGTTTTCGGATCGGCTAAGACCTTGTGCATACTAATAATCTCCCAATTGGGCCTAGGCAATGTTTGCCCCCAGGGTGCAGCCATACGATGCACATCCGAAGCCGCCGGTCCCCCGGTGCGAACTAAATAACGAAAGCCGGAACCAACAACAATTCGCTTGTAAGTATTATCTCTAATTATCCGGCGCTGGAGAGCAAAAGCAAGAAACGGGATTCCTCTGTATTAATTAAAACTTCTCTGCTTTGCTTAGCCTAAACTTGCTGTCAGCAGCCGGATTAGCAGCTTGGGATGACACAAAGGTCAATCAATCTTCCCGGAACTCGGTGCACGTCCCACTTGCTTGCTTCACAGTTGCTTAGCCTCCGCCGCCACCGTGTTGGATTGTAGACTAGATTGATATGGGTCTTCCGTTTTGGGATAGCGCAGACGAACCGAAAATTAATAAGGGATATATTTTGACAGCTGTTAGTGGTACGTTCCGGTTAACTACACCAACGCCGGGTGGAATATCGTTTTTCCCGTGACGTAATCTTTCGGTTGAAGGGGTTGCTCCAATTTCGGGTGAAATGCAGACGAAGTTTTGACATTCACACTGCCGATAAGTGTTAGACTGAATCAATTTACGATCATTTCTATTTGTAATGTACAACGTATTAGCACAGATTGGAAAAGGTCTGGATTTTTAAACTAGGGACTTTAAGTTTAACCTTAAACTCCATCTATCTCCGGATAGACACGAGTAGTAATTGAGCTGTTAATGGAAAAAATACAGATTCTAATTTATTATTTACGGATCATGGAAGAAAAATACTACAACACTATAAATTTTAGCTGGACACAATGATTTTAAAAGCATGCACAATTGTCCGTTTTTTTGTGGGGTTTGAGTTCATATAATTCTTTTTGTTTGTGTCAGCGTGACTATATCCTAGTAATGACAGCTTCGACGTTTTAATAGCAAATTTAAGGTGGAATTGTATTGCATTTAAAATTCATAAGATATTGCTAATTTTTATATTGTAAAGGTAGTTTTTGTGTCGATAAATAAAACTAACCGTAAATCACATATCAGTGTATTGGTTCGTTTTGTTTTGACGTAGAACTACGTCTTACGGAAGGCTTCTGAGAGAGGGTGTGAATATTTGTCAAATTTCAAATGTTCATTACTCAGTCAGTTTTCAACGGATTTTCTTTATTTTTGCAGTAATCGATTGTAAAATCAGCCACGGATTCACCAAAATGCGGAAAATTGTAATTTTATTATCTCTACTGTTGTCCCATTGAAAAATGGCAAGCCGTGTTTTGGTCCTTGATTTTCGCTATGGGAATGATATTCAAAGTCCGAAAATCGACTCCAGATGGCTCTTCAATTTCAAAAGGTGGCGTATTTTTGTTTCTGGAAACCAAACCCAAAATGAAATAAAACTGCCCAACACGGGTATTTTCAGAATTGGGATAGTGCCGAGAGATCTATCATTCCCAAGATGGTGACTTCCGGTTTCTGGAAAATAGCCTAAACTGATTAAACACCATCCAAACCAATACCGGAACCAGAATGATTCCTAGAGGCCAGAAAACGACCTGAGACACCATTTTCAAACCCATTATGGCAATTTACGGTTTCTAAAAAACAACTCAAAATGATCAAACACCATCTTATATGAATATTTTTGGAATCCAGCCCAAAGACTTGAATTAGATCTTGACTAGATCTTGAGATCTTGAGACTTGTATTTCGAAATGGCGACTTTCAGTGTCCGGAAAACAGAAAAAAATGACTAAATATCACACAATATTGATTTTTCCAGAAGTAGAATATTGCTCAGGGACCATAAATCAATTCTATACCCTGTTTTAAAATCCAATATGGCGACTTTGAGTTTCAAAAAACAGCGAGAAATTACTAAATACCATCTAATATGTGTATTTTCAGAACCGGGATGATATCTTGAGACCAAATTCGGTCCCAGCTGCCATTTCATATTCATACAAAATAGTCTTATTTTGTCTTGGCGAGTCCTGGCCTACCCTTCATGTCCCTTATTATACATTTTCCTGAAATCCATCCATGCCCAAGTCTAGTCCAAAACGACCTTTGGACCTTGATTTTGGAATCAGCATCTGAACCCTACAAGATTCTGTCAGGACCGTGAACCCGAGGCCTTCCGTGATATCCTGGCTCAGTGGCACTCACCATACGGCTACTTGAACACCAACGAACAATAATATAGAACCATTGATCAGAAACAACATGTTAGTTTCAATTAGATTTAATTTCAGCTGGTAGTCGACAGCGAGAATAAAAAATTTGCTCTTAGTTTATAAGATACTTTATGAAATAAGACACTAGAAATGATTGGCTCCGTAAAACATAAATATGTATTGTGCCGTGTCAAATAAATGCTATTCGATTCATATTCGAAGGATTATTGAAAAAGCGAAGTTTGTTTCGAACTTTTCCTTTGCGATCACTCTCGAACGACACTCAAACGCAAGTAATGCGACCAAAAGCAACCTTGCGGTCGTGGTTGCGTAAATGCCAGTTCAATCAGCATGTTCGCACGCTATTGTAATTGTGCCCGGTATGATTGTTTAACTGCAGTAATTCCCAAAGTCAGAAAAATCCTATGACACTGGTATACGATGCAATTCCTCAAGTAAAAGCAAGTATCAAACCAACATTCCTAAAACCCCTTCCCCAATTGATCTGCATTGGGCTTAGTCAGTTACGTTATTGATTATTGCTCACTGCTCTCTGAAAATAGTTTGCCCATTCCAGGCACCATTTTGATGATCTTCCTGTGCAATCTCAACTGATTGTGATCAACCACACGCATAAATATCAGCGGAGATTCATTCAACCAATCTGGGAAGGCCGAGGCAAAAAGAACACTTTCTCTTCAATTTGAGCTGAAAATACTAAGTTTACAGTGTGCGGCAGAAAAAAAATGCGAAAACGTTCAAAATTTAGTATTGGGATAGTTTGTGAATTTAATTACCTGTTTTGTTGGACAGTGTAGAGAAGACGGGTGCTTTTCCGGGTTCTAACTGTTTTCAAAAACTATTAAAGGTGAACCTACTGGATGATGTGAAAGAAACGCGGGTACCGTTACATCCGCCCCCACATCGATATGCTGTGAGTCTTCTTGAAGAGAAATACTTGCATGGACCTATCACGCCGGCCTCTAGGTATGCCTCATATTCTTATTTTGTTATCATTACAATTCAGATATTGAAAATGTTGACGTGTTGCGTGAACTAAACAAGAGAATCTTCTTCCCCACGCATCACCTATTCATCGATTTTAGGGCCGCTTACGACACTATACTCTGTGTAGAGCTATCGAAAGTTATGGACAAAATTGGCTTTCTTGCGAAACTAGACAAGACTTGTTAAGGCCACGATGGATGGTGTACAGTGCTGTATAATAATTTCGGGTGGGGTATCAAGCCCTTTTGAAAAACGCAAGGGACTTCGACAAGGCGACGGTCCATGCTGCTTCTTGTTCAACATGACGCTTGAAGGTGTTATGAAACGTTCGACCTTTAACATGCGGGACATAATCTTCAACAAATCCAACAAGTTCATCTGCTTTGCTGGTGCCGTGGAACTTGTCCGAAGGATGTTCCAGGTGGTTGCTAAATAGTACACCAAGCTTAAACGTGAAGCAGAAAAGGTTGGATTGAAGTGGAATACGTCAAGGACTAAGTGTCTGCTAGCAGGGGGAACCGAGCGCGACAGGGTTCGCATAGGCAGTAGCGTAGTGATCGCGGTGGTTGACTAATTTGTATACCTCGGATCATTCATACGTCAGGCAACAACTGCAGCAGAGACATCCGCAGACGTATTGTAGCTGGAAGACGTGCCTACTACGGACTCCACAAGACGTTGAGGTCTGGTAAACTTCGCCTCCGTACCAAGTGCACCATGTACAAGATGCTCATTAGGTAGTCCTCTACGGGCACAAGATATGGACAATTTTCAAGGAGGACTTGCAAGCACCAGCCGTTTTCGAACGCCGTGTCCTTAAGATCATCTTCGGCAAAGTATGTGAGAATGGTGTATGGAGGCGAAGAATGAGCCACGAGCTGGCACAACTCTGCAGTAAGCCGAGTATCCAGAAAGTCGCAAAAGCAGGAAGGGTGCAATGGACGTCACATGTTATAAGAATGCAAAAATGGTATTCATCTCGAATCTGATCGGTACAAGACGTGCGTAACGAGCTAGGTGGTTGGACCAAGTGGAGCAAGATCTCGGAAATGTAGGGCGCTCAAGAAACAAACTGGATACAAGGCGCCATGGACCGAGTGCGTTGGCGTAACATTGTGTCGTAGGTGAAATCCTGAGAAATGTTTTCATGGGTGCTGCTGAATTCATGTGAATTTGTGAGGACGACACAGAACCAAAGTTGTGCGTGTAGCGAACGGCAGTTTTTTTAGTGTATTAAAATTATTCGATTAAGGTAGTTATTGTTTTTCTGCCTTCTCCATATTGGAACCAATGCCTTTTTTACTTATTATCAAGCGATTCTTCCGAGTTGTAAAGTTGCATTAATCTTGCTGTTTAATTTGTTTAACACATACTAAACGACTCAATAACAACAACAACAAACGAATTTCAAACATAATTCAAACCAGCTCGATAGTTCAAATATAATCGCATTCAGTGAAAAACAATTTTAGTGTCACTTTTCAATCACTTAAAATAAACGTAGAACTAAATATTTCATAATTTGCAAGGTAAGAAAACTCAGCATTGCTTCGAGAACGAACTTGGCAGTAGGAACGATACAATTCACTTTGAACTAATGTATTTCGTAATACCTTTAGCTTCGGACCCAGCGTACTTGGCTAGCTCTCCTGGTAACAGCTAAACTTGGCTGCTCTGCCGCTTGTCCGTGGTTCGCTTGTGGCCTTAATACCTATTTAATGACGGCGTCGTTGACGGAAAACTAATGCACTTCGCACACAACGTTCGTCTTTATATCTAAAAAACAACGTGCTACGCAGCCCAACCTTTTTTCACTTTCTTCCATAATACCGTGTGCGTGACCCCGCTAACTTGTCGCGTTAGTTTTCTCCGTAGGTATTCAAAACAATCGCACCGGTTTTTTTCTTCACATTCATTCATCATTCAATAGTCTACTGACTTTCGCGCGATACGGGTGTCTGTTCGCAAATTGGGCTGTTGAGAAATTTGCGACAGTTGCGTTGTCCAACAATCACGAGTTGCTCAAATCTTAATCCAAGTGGTCTATTCAATGAAGAGTAATTTGATTTGAACAAATAATATAGACTTCAAGACTGATTAATGAAATACTCTCAACAAAGCAACCTAACGAACAATTGTGTCATATAACAGCTTATTAACCCATTCCCGGCGGGTAATGCCATATGGCATCACCTGACATTCAAACTTTGATTTAAGTTTAACATTTATACTTAAAGTTTTACACGATGAAACTGCTGAGTATCGTTAGAGAATGGATTGATCTTCAATATGCAATACAGCTTGTGTCAATTGTGCATATGTAATAAGAGTTTAAAGGTCATTTTTTATGTTGAAATTTGATTTCTCTCCGCCGGGAATGGGTTGAACTGTAGTTCAGCTGAAATCCATTTAAAAGCAGCTTTACGAGCTATTAGTTAATGAAATTGTTTGTCGGGAAGTGTGCGTATTCCACGTCAATAAAACCTTTGGATACAAGCTCCTACTATTTAAATGAGTATTAATTTTCACTAAAAAATGATAATGAAACATTGAATGTGTTGCACAATCTATTGTTTCATAGCCGATTTCGCTGTCGAAAAATTTATACTCATTTACTTACTTCAGTTTTCACTAAGCTAGGAATTTGCTTAGTATTTTTACTGAATATTCACGTTAAATTTTAAACTGCACTGCCAGAGGTTTGATGCCTCTTATAGTTGTATTTTGAAATTTTGTTCAAAGTTAAGTGAAGCTTTGTGACGAGGTGACATTGCCATTTGGTTGAACGTTTCGGCGAAGAAAATATCATAAGCAAGGTTGGGTAAGTGTATTTAGCATCTCCATAAAATTTGTATGGAAGATTGTAATCTTCCATAATCGTCAACAGAGGTTTTGTCCCAGGACTCAAACTGGAAAAATGTGCAAGGTTTTAGTTTTTTTTACCCTTTCCTGTGTAGTCTTCCAGCTGGTCTCGAGGTACGATGCTGGCATAACAAGCCGGTCGTCGTAGGTTCGTGTCTCGGCTCGGGAGAGACTGTTAGTGTCAGTAGGATCGTAGTGCTAGCCCCGCAATCGTCCTATTCACTTAACAGTTGGCTGCGAAGTCTGTGTATAATAAACAGAAGGTCGAGTTCCGATACGGAATGTAGCACCAAGCCTTTGTTCTACTTTGCTTTTACCCATTCCTGTGAATTTTTGTGATCCTAGCCAGCTCGAAAGTGCGTCAAAAGCCCGCAGACTAGTTGCTTGCCGTGTTTGTCGCTTCTACACTTATTAACGGGAAAACTGCATTTAATTCTATGAAGACTTTACGCACTTCCGAGCTTGCTAGAAGCACCAAAATTCTCAGTAATGGTTAAAAAACTATAATCTTCCATTTTTTTTCCTGTTTAAGTTTAATGATTTCTTCGCTATTTTGTGTATTGTAGGACAATATTTTACCTTTAGGAGTCAATTTAAAACTACATTTCAGCTACTGGGTCAACGATTTTTAACTAGTAGTTAAGTATGGAATGCAGAAAACATACGCATGGATGACGAATGTATCAGCAGAAACAATAGCAAAAAATCTAGAATTGTATGAAGGCAATACGTAAAAGAACCTAATTTCACACAAGCTTCAACAAACCAGTTAATCCGGCGCGTCAGACTGTCCCCATCCCAGCTAGAATGGGGCAGCTCCCGGGCCACAGGATCACCTCTCCCAGACCTGACCAGCACCTGTTTCGACGTTTCAATCAAACCACAACCGATGCGCGGAGCTAACTGATGCTATCCGCCCTGACTGGTTTCGTGTTAGCTCAAAGGAGCCGCCTCCCACTGCACCAACTGACGCGAACAGCGAGCGGCGTGAGTTTCCGTTTTTTTTCTCATCCACCCATCATGGCGGAGTTAATCGATCTTCCGAACTTCTACCCGGAGCAGTCAGCGCAGCAGTAAGCAGAATCATCAACTGCACGCTGCTGACCTTGATGAAGAAATTTATGTTCATATTCTCTCATCGTTGCCGCTACTCTTTTGCACTGCTGACTCTGCACATCAGGGCCATCATTACATCTTTATATTCCGGCAGATTTCCCACCGCTTCTTTTCACCCGACTACCCGGTGCAGTGTCAACTGGCGGCCAGCACTTGGAAGATCACCATCAATCTCCGAACCGAACGGAGTGCAGCATACATACTAGGTGCTCGCAATGTGTACGGAATGAGCAACGAGCACAAATGCAGAAAAAAAACCTCAAATGTATAGTTGCAGGAGATTCTGACGAATCGTGACGAAGTAATGAAGACGTTTAGTTTTAACTCGCGTGACCTGCTGTAAATTACTGCATTTGCTTCCCGCTTCGGGTAGATGCGAGCGATACAAGTGAGGATCAGCGGATTCGCGAGGGAAATCTGCCATTCAAAGCAGCCTGGCACTGGCAGCTGATGTGTGTTTGGCGGTGGGCGCGCGGGCCGCCCTATCATGATGAATCTCTCGCTCAGCCCGATTTGAGGCTGGGAATGGCTTCGAGAAGCCGTTGAAGTCAATTCCGATGTACGCTGCGAGGTGATTCCCAGATAATATAATCGTTATCTTGGAAGTAGGCTGTGAAATGTTTGGGCACTTTGCGATATCTCGTTTATTGCTTATAACATCTGGTTGAATTAAATCTCACCTTTGATGTGTGCATGTAGCGTGTCTAGTATGCTTAGCGTGCAGGCAAGGGAAAACTTCGTATGGTTTTGTCAACGCCATGCAATATGGGAATAAATGAAGAACACAAATCGCTTTCGACTTGCCCCGCGTCAGTGATGCAAATCGTATTGCTTACTGCCGCCTGTTTGCCGCGATAACTGAAGTTCGGCGGGGTGATGGCACGGTTACTAAGTGCGTTCACTCAAAGCTAGAGCACGCACATATGCGCACGTTTGTCACGAGACAACCGAGTGAAGGAGTGAAAACTGCTCAGGAACGTTAAATGTTCAAGCACGGGGAAAATTCCACCCAACCGAAAATGACGGTGAACGCGCGCGGAACTTCTCAAATGGTTCTTTTTTTTCCAGAAATTTTGAGGTGCAGCATCCGATACGTGAACCGCTTAGTCACGAATAAATCCGATGAAAAACGGGCACCAACCTGGGGCTGTCTATCATAGGTGGTTGCATTTTTTTTTCTGGTGAAAATAAGCGAATTTCGAAAGCGAGCGTTCTATTTGTGGCTGTTTTTCCCACATTGCCGACGCTGCTGCTACCGGAATTTCGTACTTTGTGCATTCCTTGGCTGGCACAGCAACCCTAAAGGGGTTGCATTCTTTAAAAAATTGAGCTTTATTGTTGTTTTTTTTTTTTTTTTCTATGCTCGAAACTGTTTTGGTGCAGAACCTCAACTCGAAGAAACCGTTGACGGGTAAAATTGCAACGGCAGGAAAAGAGCACATTTTATTTTCATTCTGCTGCTGGATTTTTCGGGGAAAAATTAACAACGTGTAACCTGCTTTGTGCCGAAACGAACGTCGACGGGATTTTTCTGCAGGATTTGTTTAAGTTTTTCCGGCCACTAGCGATCTCTGGTATCAGGTATACAGTTTTAAAGGGATAAAAAATATCACAGAAATCTAGTTAGATTAGTGATGTTAGTTGAACAATACAAAACCAATAGTGGTAGAATATTTTCGGCTTTTCCTTAGTCCCGTCAATAAGCAAGGAATCTTTTTACTTGTCCTCAGCCATCGCTTTGGCAGCCAGCCTAATATTTACTTCCATTCTTTCGCCATTTTGGACTCCCTTAGGCCCGTGACCCGAGAAAAACGCTCTCACAGCATAATAAGCATAATAATCTCATTATCATAAATATGATAATGATGTTCCCACTGGCAAAGGCAAGGAGTCAGTACCTACTTGCTGGTTGTAGAGAAAAAGGATGGCTCAGGCTGAATTGCCGTTTAGCCATCGTTCCGGCTGCGCACACTACACATCCATCGGCGAAGTGTGAAAGTTTTCTGTCTTGGCAGCCAGCCACCAGCGCGGCTGTGTTCCGAGTGGTCTGTTCCGTTGCCTCCTGCCCGTTTCACTCATCCCCCAAGAAAAGGAAGGTGATTCGGAGATCCAATTTAAACGCGAAATAAGGAAGAGGCAGCAGCGAATTTTCTTATCGCCCCATCGCACAGTCGGCCGCGCTGCTGCGGTACGTGATCCAATCACACAAAACATTCCCTCTGGTTCCGCCGGCTGGCTGCCAAGCGGAAAACAGCGTGTAAACAAATCCCTGGAAGCTTCCCAGCGTGCTAAAGAAATGTTGTTGAAACTGCTTATCTCTGAACTTGCGTCCGACTTGTGCCACGATTATTATTATTTTTATTGTTTTACGCTTGCTTCCTGAAAAATCGTCACGTCAGATTTCCACTGAGATCGGCTAGACTAGCGGCTACAGGAAAGATTTGAGAATCGGAATTGATTTTTCCTCCACTCCACAGCGGTTATTTGTTCTTCAAATAGGCTGATGTGTCATCCTGGCATGGGCAGCTGAGGCAGGATCCAGTTTCCATTCGCTATTTCCATAGCTATGACGAGGCTTTCTTTTATATTCAGGACATGTTTATTGCACCAGAGACGAAAATTTTGTGGCACCGAAATTAGTAAACATCCGCTGTTCGTGTACTCATCTGGCAATTGAATTATTTAAATGAAATATTCGGAGCGCTCATTGACGTTTGAGAATAAATTTTCAAGCCAAAATTGTATTCAAGCAAGTGCTTCAACCAAACCTAGTACAAAATGTTGAAATTCTTCCGGTAAAACATACAACATCTTGGCGACAACTTGAAATCAATCCTGTGTAGTTGTGTTTGAAAGTAGGATTGATTACGCTTTCGGTAACAGTTTTCAAGCCCGATCGGTTGCAGACAAGCAGAAGTCACTTCGACACCCTGCTGCCGGCTGGAAGGAAGGCGCAGCGCAGCGGACGCCACGAAATATCCGTCAGAGCTTTGGCAATAAATCTTCCATTCGAGGCACGTCTTTCGCAAACAGGACTGGGTGTTTGGATCACTTATATATACCACACACACACATACACAGTACTCAGTTTCCTGCTAAATTTGGTACTTCCGAAGCAAAAGAGAATAAACAGTATATCAGCCCGGTAAAAACCTCACTTCGAAACGACTCAAATGAGGCAAACGGAACGAGAGAAACAATTCGTTTAAAGTTCAATTTGCTGCTGGCAGCAAATGACGGTGCGAGCTTTTTCCAAGTTCGTTGCTAGGTGATCGAGAGGGTAGGGGGTGACCCTTTCTCCTAGTTCAACTCTCTGACGGATAGGTCGATGCTGCTTGGAAACATCCCGAGCGCCTCCACAGCAGAGGTACGACGGTATCGAGGAGGAAATCATCTTGAATATGCTGATTGGGAAAGATATTGCTCAGGACTAATCGATGGCGTTTTTCTTTCCGACTTTCTGAGATGGCTTTTCGTCTCCTCTCAATTGCTTCGGTAGCGGGGGCCAGTCAAAAACCGATTCGATTGTTTCGGATTGCCGGAATGGGAGCAATTTGCACGGGAGATTGAACTTGGCACTTTCAAGTCGATTCAAAGCGTCTGCAGAGAGAACTATGAGATGCCCAGGATCAATGTATTCACAATGTAGTCTTTTCTAAACACGTAATAAATATTCATAATTGATACTCTTTTCAACCTGTATATAACGCTTAGCCCTGCTTTACCAAATGTCGAAAGCATAACAACAACGTTCAGATAGCTATCCGTTGCCACTTGCTTGAGCTGATTGCGAAACGGATAATCGCTAAGACTGGCACATGTGCACCATTTATTAATTTTTATTATCGTTATCTCCAGTTTGCTTTCAGCTCCGACTGTCTTCAAGTTTTTTTTTCTCCATTTCGTTCAGCTCGTTTAATTTTATTGCAGCGTAATTTCACTTGACTCTCGGTTTCTCTCTTGGAACCATTCCAAGATATCGACTCTAATGTATTAATCCACTTAATCGCTCTTACAATCATTCAATATCGCTCATTGATATGGTCGATAGCTCAGAAAGGCATCGCTTCCCATCCCACCGGATTACTTCCTTCGACTGCAGAAAGAACTCGAACGATTGCTCATTTTCAGACCCGACTCCGCCCAACTCCGCCGGTTTCTCAAGCGGCTACAGACAGACAAGCAGCAGATTAAGCTCGTACCATCACCATCGGCAGCCGGACCAGTTTCACTTGGGGACTGACTCGGGGCTAATCGAATCATTTGAAACATTTGGAAAAGTCATCCCACCCGGGCAGGCTCTCTGGTTGACGGACAAGGCGGACCCGGCCGCCCCATGATGACACGCGCTTTTACTTCCCAGCCCCGGGCTCTGGGTGGTTGACTTCCGAACTTGTATCTAATTGTAACGTTGCCTGCCGGTGCCCGTTGGCAGGGAAATTCAACCGCCAATCGAAACCATTCAGAGCTGTTGAGCTGGAAAATGGATAAATTGCCTTTCGACTACTGGTTGCATTAAGTGATAGGACGGAAGTTTCAGGCTGAGATTTTCGGGTGGACATAATGGCGATGTTTAAATTTTTTGCGTTAATTAAGTGATGCTGTCAGGGTTGTTTGTCACGTAATTAATACAAAATTTGGAACATTCACACAAATAAACACAGGGATTTAAAAAGTTAGGAAGGCCAAATCCAACAATAAACGTAGAAAGTTTCTCTGATAAATCCTATTGAATTAACGACAGAATTCGATTGAAAATTGTAACCTGCATGGTTGCAGTTTCAGCTTTCAGCGAATATTTACACTAATTTTGGCTACCGATGAACTAGCGTGACAACCGTACGCTTAATATCGTTGACGTGAATAGGTTTATTTTCATTCGTTTTTTGTTTGTTAACGATTTAGTTGCGCCTGACAGGTGGGTGTAGTAACTTTTATGTCATGTTTGTAAATTATTAATAAGGGGTAAAGAGGCCACGATTTTCCTCCAGCTGTCAAAACCGACGTTTTTCTGACGTCCCGGTTGTTTTGTTTTGATCGACAGCGGTTTTGTTTTTTTTCTCAGTGTTCTAGCAAAATCCGATGGAGGTATGTTTGCCGCCCTAAAAATTAGGGTCTACGGAGTAAATAACGAAACTCGAAATGTGTAATACGTGAGATACACAGATGAATAATAAATCTTACCAAATGCTCATTCAATTACGGGACAAAAATATTATTCAATCGTGAAATTGGATGGAAATTAAAAAAGATCATTTATACATGATTATTGAAACTTACAAAACACTAAAATGGAATGAGTAGTTATTCAATTGAAACAAAGACAAACTTATAATAAATAAATAGAAAAAAAAAAACAGAAAAATCTTGGAGAACATTACCTAAACTCTAAATCTAATCTAAACTCCCTATATTTTCTTGTTGACTCACATGATTTTTCATATGGGTGATTTCATACGAAGTGACCACGAAAAAGCACAAACTTGGACACGACCATCGCAGATTTTGCTCAAAGTTGGGAGAGTTATTCATCTACTGGCACTTTGCAAAAATCCCAAATTTGGTGTCGATTGGAATATCCCCCGCTCTGTGGGACCCCCCTGTATATTGCAAAGTCACGCATTTTTTGTTCAAAATCTCTGTTTTCTTTTTCTTACAATTCATAGACGTAAGATGTCCGAAAAATACTGATAGATGATTTTTGAAGAAAATAAACCAAGAAATCCAGAAAAAATATAACTTTCGACCGGAAGTGTTGCCAGATAAATTATTTTTGTATTCGAAAACTACATTTACATTTTTCGGCAAATGCAGCCATTTTATTTTTACATTTGATAATTTCATCGTGTTTCTTGGAAAATTTCACGTAAGAAACAACTATCATCCCGAGGTAATATGAGCCAATCTAGAGATATAATATTTTTACGAAAAAAGTTGTAAATTTCGTAATTAATTTTTTTACACAATTTATAGACGTTAGACACCCGAAAAATAGTGATAGATGAATTTTGAAGAAAATAAACCAAGGAATCCAGAAAAATAATCGGTTTAGCCCGGAAGTGTTGCCAAATAGATAATTTTTGTATTTTAAAACTAAATTTGCGTTTTCCGGCAAATGCAGCTCTTTTTTTAAATTGGATGGTTTCATCGTATTTTTCGGAAAATTTTACGTAAAAAACAGTTATTACCCCATGGTTATATGAGCCATTCTCGAGATAAAGCATTTTTACGAAAATAGTTTCAAATTTCATGATTAATTTTCGTAAAAATGTTATAACTCGTGATTGGCTCATATTACCACGGGGTGATAAGTGTTTTTCACGTAAAATTTTCCGAGAAACACGATGAACCTATCAAATTTAAAATAAAATACGCTGCATTTGCCAAAAAAATGCATATTTAGTTTTAAAATACAAAAAAATATATATATCTGGCAACACTTCCGGTCAAAAACAATATTTTTTCTGGATTCCTTGTTTCATTTTTTTCAAAATTCATCTATCACTTTTTTTCGAGTGTCTTACGTCTATAAATTGTAAAAATAATTACGAAGTTTACAACTTTTTTCGAGATTGGCTCATATTACCTCGGGATGATAGTTGTTTCTTACGTGAAATTTTCCAAGGAAAACGATGAACTTATCAAACCTTAAATAAAAATGGCTGCATTTGCCGAAAATTGTAAATTTAATTTTCAAATACAAAAATAATTTATCTGGTAACACTTCCGGTCAAAAGGTATATTTTTCTGGATTCCTTGGTTCATTTTCTTCAAAAATCATCTATCAGTATTCTTCCGACATCTTACGTCTATGAATTGTAAGAAAAAAAAAGAGATTTTGACCAAAAATTGCGTGACTTTGCAATAAAGGGGGTCCTTCAGAGCGGGGGGTATTCCAATCGCCACAAAAATTGGAATTTTTACAAAGAGACAGTAGATGAATAATTCACTCAACTTTGAGCAAAATCGGTGATGGTCGTGTCCAAGTGGCATGTACACTTCGTATGGAATGACCCATATAGTAATAGTGAAAAGAACAACACAGAAAAAAATCTGTTTCGAAAATACTTATTTCAATCTTTATTTTAAAACATACAAAACAAAATGTATCAGTTGTTTTGGTCTTAATGTAACCCTTGAGCTTGTGTTTGCGAACCTAGCTCTCGGATATCGGGTTCTAAAGAGTTGAAATAAAATCACAAATTATTGCGATTGTTCCGAAATTTATCAACAACTACATTTGAGTAAAACTTGTTTAGAGTGTAATGTTTACGCGTGCAAAATTTCCTCACAATTTTTTTAAGTGGTTATCAAGAAGGCTTCCAAGCAAAAGGTGCTCGAAAAAAACTTTGGGTGAGGGCGTTAAAAATCCGGTTCATTCCCACAGGTAGAACGTGACAGTTGGTATTCGACCGTGTCCCGTGTAGTAAAATCGTACAAGGAGACCCAGATAACCCAGTGCTGAGCTGGCAACGGAAGAAAAGTGAAAACAACCGACCCCGTGAAGGCATGCAAGATGAGGGATTACTTCCTGGGCAATAAGAACCTTTCGATTCGGGACGTGGCAAAGAAATGAATGGCAATAAAGCGGATTCGGTCCGTGTTCGTGTTTCCAAGGTAAGAAAGGCGCTTAATCGAACCAATAAACGGAATACGGTGGCCAAATCTCGCCCGGAAACCGCGAGGGGCTGGTGAAGCCGGAATGCATCGTAATGAAGAACGAGACGTACATTAAAGTGGACTCCAAGCAGGTCTGGAGTTTTTCATTGTGAGACCCGTCTGGAAGTTTCGAAAGAAAAAGATCGACAAATTTGACAAAAAGTACTTGATGTGACAGGTGTGGCGAATTCAACAAGACGTAAGGACGTTGACACGCTCTTTGGCCGGATCTGGAATCTTGTCATTACCGGAAGCACGAAGCCAACGATGTTGTTTTTGTGCCGAAGAATGCAAATCCGTTAAACTCCCCAATGAATAAATTCTGGGTGGTGAAAGGCATGCTGCGGAAAACAGGAAAGGTTTTCGAAAACGACCAGGATTCGAAGAACAAGTGGATGACAGTGTGTAAGCAAGATGGCGCAAGTATTGCACAATATTTGATAGGCAGCAGCTTAGAAGGATAGATTCAATTAACCTGGTTTGCATAAAATAACTAATATTATTTTTTCCTTGAGAGTTTTAAAAATATGCAACATTAATAAAGTTTTGGTGGTGGAGTATGATCCTTATTATAAAAAAAATGCTAGGATGAGAACCGCTGCTCTGAACCATGAATGAACTTCCTTTGGTTTTATCAAATAACATGACAATCTAGAGTTTTTTCAAGGAGAGTTTAGTTGTATTTTTTGAAAAATACGAGATGAAAGAACGACCCTCGAGAAAGGCCTTTAGAAACGGCTGAAACGTCGGGAATTTAGATTGTCATCTTTTTTCAAAAAGGCTGAGAGAACTATAGGAAAAGCCAACACTTACAGTGTTTTATTCTCAATTTGTAAAGCCAAGTATGATTTATGAGTGTCTCTGTAGTGAGATTATGCCAAATCTAGCAGGTGTTTATAGTTTTCCGTGTCAGTGTTAGAGAGATATTGAATCAATTGAGTGGAAAAAAAGAACTCAGGATAAAAAACTTGCATTGTAGAATAATGATTTGGAAATCAATTTTGGAAGTGCTACTCATGAGCTCGTTAATAAAAATAACCCCTTCTTACCCAAGCAAGAGACAACTTAATGCAAAAAATTTATATGTCAGCGTTCTTTGTTGATTTCGTTCCAGCATTGCTTGTTTCATGTGCGTCGCGAAACTCACGTAATCGGAAAGATTCTTTCGAATATTTTATGGAGAATTTGGCAACTCCGTATCGTGCGTGCACCCTTATGATAGTTGATCGAAATCTCACCTTCATTTAGATTCATATTTTTCGTATTACTAAAGATTCTTGTTCAAACAATCTCACAATTTTGTTGCATGCAAGCGAACTTGAATACAATCAGAGGCAAAAGTAATCAGCAGCTTTTGTATGAACAACTTGAACGCGCGTGAGAATAATTGGAAGCTACGTGTTGAATCGTAGAACACGATTGCAATCAATAATGCATAAATTTCCATGCCTTCAAAGGCCAGTTCCAAACTAAAAAGTAATATGGTTTGCAATCCTTAAATGTACGAATGTGTATCTGACTAGAAAATACAAACATGCAAATACCTATTTGTATTTTCTCTGACAGTCAAGCAGCGCTGAGAGCACTTGATGCTTATAAATGTACATCCAAGATTGTCTGGGAATGTATTCACGCATTGCGACAGCTATGTCAAACAAACTCAGTAAATTTGTGTTGGGTTCGAGGACATTGTGGCATTGGTGGGAATGAAAAGGCAAACGAACTTGCAAAACAAGGATCTAACTCACAGTTTATCGGCCCAGAACCTTACTGCAGTATATCAAACTGTGCAGTGAAAATGGAGCACAAACGCTGGTAGGAACAAAAGGTGATAACCAATTGGTTGGATGTCACGAATGTTCCCAATCTAAAAGATTTATAACACCAAACGAGAATCATTCGAAAAAGCTCCTAGAGCTCAACAAACGAGCTCTTTGTACATAAGTCGGCCTAGTAACGGGGCACAGTCCGAGTAGATATCATTTAAAGAACATTCGCCAGGTTCAGGATGATATTTGTCGCTTTTGTAATATAGAAAGTGAGATATCGGAACATCTGCTGTGCAGTTGTGGTGCATTATTTAAATGCAGATCAAGGTTCTTGGCAGTGGCTGTTTACAGTCCAAAGAGATTTAGTCTTTGAATCCTGAGAAGGTGATTGGCTTCATAAATCATATTTTAGCTGACTGGGAGCGTGTAGGTGCAGGTACCTGATCACTCAACAATAGTGGTCATTGTATTTTGCAAGGGGACACGTATAGCAATTGACTGGGATATATTACAAAAGTTCAGATCAATGGACAACGTAATTTTAATTCCCTAACAAAAAAAAACATGGTTTAACTTGTATTTGATGAAGTGTACTGATAACTGATATCATAGCTTCTCAGCTTAAGTAAAAATGTCACCTTGAAGGGTTACTTTTAAAAGATTTTTTATCTATATAAAAAAAAAGAACATATGAAATAATTTATTGTTAAAATGTAGCTTTAATGTAAGTGCGCAACTAAGTTCTCGTTGTTCTCTAGGGGCAATTCTCGCTGAAACCAGGCCACTAGTGACACGAGGTCTTTGAAAATTGATTTTTTTATTTTAGTTCGATTAAACGCAGTAAAAAAATAATAAGTACACATAAATTTGTTCCATTTGGTGGACCCCTTGTTCGCCAAGGGGTGAACAAATTTTAAGAAAAGTGAAAATCGAATATTTTTATCGAGCTATATTTCAAATATTCGTTCCAAAACCCTCAACAAACAGCATTTCATTATACAGAAAACATCTAGGGCTTTCATGTGGAGTATTCAAAGTTTGACCGCCATCTTGAATTCGCCGCCATTTTGAATTTTATCATTAAAACGCGTTTTTGAACAGGTTGGCAACCACCGATTTTAATTCTGAGACAACCATTGGAAAGCTGAGAAAAAATCCTATAAGATACATTTGAAAAATCAGGTGTGTCGCGAAATAAACGTGGCCGTCGAGCCAATTTTCTATACCGAGTTTTAACATTTCCAACGCGCGCCGCGCGATCGATATAGCAGCACGCGCTGCTTGCCACGCAGCGCACACTGAACGCACATCGTTTAGTATGCACGAAGTACATGTTTTGAATAGGTCTTTATAAACAACTTATTTGGATAGAGTAAAACTGCCATAGATGGACTACTTTCTTAAGTGGACAAGATACTTCGCCAGAAAAATGGTGACCATTCACCCATTTGTAATTTACTACTTGAAAAATGGAAGGTTAGAGCATAAAAGTTTGATCATAATAACACCTGTTCTCGACCACAACTATGTGCTTGTTCACTGTTGCTTCAATGAATTGTTTAGTTACATGAAGAGAAATCTGCCACACGTATCAAAAACGCTTATTTTCTCTGACGGCGCTGAAAGTCAATACATAAATAAGTATAATTTTACAAACATTACGTTTATGAAAGATGATTTCCAAATGGACGCGGAGTGGAATTTTCACGCAAGCTCACACGGGAAATGCCCATGTGACGGAGTTGGTGGAGCCATCCAGCGAGCTACCTGTAAATATAGCTTATCTCACAACAGAGACAGGCTGATTACAGATGAGGTATCGTTCTACGAATGAGCTGTGGAAAACCAAGGCAAAACAATGACATTCGTTTACGTCGAGCAAGCGGATTACGAAGCGGCTCGAACTAAAATTCAACATCGGATGGAAAATGTCAAAACTATCACAGGAACGCAGAATTATCACTATATTTTACCTCAAGAACAATATAATTTTTTTTGCTAAACAATATTCCAATAGTTCTGAGAGTGAAGTCAAAAACCTCAGATGCAAAGCTTAAGACGTTGATGAATGTATTGGTAACAATTGAGTATTTTCTTCGTATTTTCATTATTCCACTTGTATCTTGTCCACTTAAGAAAGCAGTCCATCCATGGCAGTTCTACCCTATCCCAATAAAATGTTTATAACGACCTATTCAAAACATGTACTTCGCGTATACTAAACGATGTGCGTTCAGTATGCGCTGCATGGCAAGCAGCGCTTGCTGCTATATCGATCGCGCGGCGCGCGTTGGAAATGTTAAAACTCGGTTTAGAAAATTGGCTCGACGGCCATGTTTCTTTCGCGACACACCTGATTTTTCAAATGTATCTTGTAGGATTTTTTCTCAGCTTTCCAATGGTTGTCTCAGAATTAAAATCGGTGGTTGCCAACATGTTCAAAAACGCGTTTTAATGATAAAATTCAAAATGGCGGCGAATTCAAGATGGCGGTCAAACTTTTGAATACTCCACATGAAAGCCCTAGATGTTCTCTGTATAATGAAATGCTGTATGTAGAGGGTTTTGGGACAAATATTTGAAATATAGCTCGATAAAAATATTCGATTTTTACTTTTCTAAAAATTTGTTCACCCCTTGGCGAACAAGGGGTCAACCAAATGGAACAAATTTATGTGCAGATATTAATTTTTCACTGTGCTTAATCGAACTAAAATAAAAAAATCAATTTTTCAAAGACCTCGTGTCACTAGTGGCCTGGTTTCAGCGAGAATTGCCCCTAGATAAAAATCAGCTTTATTAAAAAAATTATTGAAGAGGTTGTATATAGGACACAAAGGTAAGGTTAACGCAGAATTACGACAGCCTGTCTTATGTCAAAGTATTAAATACACTTGAATTGGGTTATCAATTCAATAATGTGAAATGGTTGTTTTCAGTGAGCAAACAAGACATAATGATAATAACACACGCTACCGGCGAACTCACAGCTATTAGCAAATAACTAACATGTCCGGGCATGTTCAGCAATGCTATGAAGTGCTGTGGAACGCTACAACCGATTAAATCACCTGCCCAACCTTGCTGCGCTAAAATCAGCTACTGCTTTGCTGATGTCTGGGCGAGCTATTTTCTAGTAGGTCAACCGCCCTCTTGTTGCAGTAACAGGTTATACACTAAAGACTGAATTTCTGCATTAGCATACTTTTATACGTGACTACTGAAAGTTAAACACACGGTAGGCGTGTCTTTGTGGACTAGAGTGAGTAAAAAAATAACAACAGCATAACAACAGCTATAACAAATCTTCTGTAAAGCCAATTGTTTGTATCTTTCAGTGTTGGTCATGCTGAGAAAGAAGAGCTTGTTTTAGCTCTGACTGGTCGAAACATGCGTTCAACCATCGTAGTCGGCAGCGAGGATCGAAAATTTGCCTTTAGGGCATAAGATACTCTAAAAGTAAGACTCTAAATATATTGGTGCCGTTAAACATTATTTTGTATTGCGCCGTGAAATAAATGTTGTGTGAACTATACTATGAGTTCAACAAGACTTAACATTTTCCAAAAGTACAAGAGCTAGCATCAAAAAACCACAATTTTTGGACGCATAAAAAATTTTCCAATAGATTGCTGGAAGAATGAAGAAAATCCATTGAAAACTGGCTGAGTTTAGAGCATTGAAAAGTGGATAATTTTCGTGACGCTATCGATGTATTCTGGTTTTTCGATTTACACCCCTATACATGTTGCCGTAAGACGTAATTCTACGTCAAAATAAATCACTCAAAGTATTGTCAATCGCTAGCTACAACTTTGTTCCATGTTTTTGGCAGAGCTCGAATGATAAAAGATTCTATGAAAGAGTTCGTCTAAGGTTTATCCACGGTTCAAGCCATTTCTTCATAAGAGCCGATGTCTTCATAAGAGCAGAGCTGCAGCCATACTTATAATTGCCCTCGAACGGGAACGAGTAACAATCGGGCGGCGCAATGTCTGGGGAATATATGGCGGATGAGGTACGACGTCTCATTTGAGCGTTTCTATGCAAGTTTTAACGACTTTGGGAGTATGAGGCCGAGCGTTGTCATGCAGTAGAACCACTTTTTCGTGACTCTGCTCGTATTGTGTATCGTGTTGATTGACGTCGATACCGTTCCCCAGCAATGCGCACTGGGGAAAGCGGAATCCAAATTTCCACTAAACAATCACTGATTAATAAATTGATTGATGAAAGTTTTATCCTGCAGCGTACGGGTAGGGTTAATTTTTTCCTTTTTCAGTCTGTATTTGCGTGTTTTTGGGTATATGGACCAATCGTAAACCGATTTGTTGACAAATTTTACACAAGAAATGCTACATTTAATGTTGCCAGCCTAGCGGCGATTAATTAATGGCAATTCGGGTTCCGTTTTCCCAAATGTGCGATGGTTTGTTTTGGTTTTACCAGCTCATAATAAATAACCATTGGGTTACTGTAATGAATCCATTTTTCATCACACGTCACGATGCGTTGAAGAAAACCCTTTCTTTTTCGCCGCTGGATCTGTTGTTCAAGGTAAAAAAATGCTCAATGTCCCTTCGCTTCAAATCAAATGTAACCCAAGTTCATTATTTTTGATTTCTCAAAGTATGCAATCGCTTGAATAAGGCGCGGTGGGTAACTCGTTATACCGAAGCAACCTGGTCCTGCGTTAAGGAAGAATCCTCATCGAGCAATTCTAATACAGTGTCTTCGAAGGTTTCATGCCTTCCTTTATGCGAACAGTGATCAACATCGAAATTACCATCTTTAAAAAGTTAAAACCACGGTATGATGTTTTAGTTACAGCAACGTTTACGTAAACTTTTTTTGACTCTTGATGCGCTTCTGTCGCTGTTTTTAAGAATCAAATGAGAAAAGTAACACACGCAAATGGTGAATATTTGGCACAAAGTGGTTTGTTTACGTGTTTTGGCTTGGTTCATCATGGTTGAGATGTATCAAAATCGACCATTTTAGACCTTTCATCTCCCCTCGTGGACACTGGACAAAAATTGACTGAATATTGCAAACCAAAAAATAACAAAAATAATTTCAGATTCAGCCTAAACCACCTGGACCAGGAGGGCCATAGAAGTAAAGAATCCCATCAAAATTCTGCTTCCAATGACTGAGAAACACACCATAAAATCAGAAAAAGGAAAAACAGAAATTGATTCTAAATTTTGCTCTAAATGGTTCTGAAGTTGGAAGAGACTAGAAACAAAAATAATTTCAAATGTCGCTAGATATTTTTGTTAAAAAAGAGCTGAAATCTCTGTTCTGTAGTAGGCACTGAGGCTGTTATTTTCGAAATAGTGCATTTTTTTGCGAATGAGATTTGTTATTTGTAATCAAATTTTATATTGGCTTTCGACTAGAGGGCATATGACTTCTCCACAGGTTCCGAATTTTTGACTTAAAAAAATCGATAAAAAATTTGATAACCCTTACCATAAGACAGGGCGGAGTGTGGACTAGAGCAATACATACATGAATAAAAACAAATTTTAAGCTATACAAATTGGCGAAAAATTGCAACAGTGCTTTTGAGAGCCTCTACATAATAGAAAAATAGAGGTAATTCAGGAAATTTCGGTTTAATAACAAAAACCGGTCAAATGTAGACAGCGTCTCTGAAACTAACTTTTAATTTTTTCTCAGATTTTTTTCAATAACCTGTCCGCCTGTGTAAGAGGAACCGGCTGACCATAAGCGTGAATAAGTGCATGGTTATCTCGTTAACTAAAAGGAAAACAATGATTCACTGGAACTATCACATTGAAACGGAGATACTGGAAAGAGTTAGCGTTGTGAAGGACCTTGGTGTCCAGTTAAACTCCGAGTTAAATTTTCGCGATCATCTAGCTTATACCATCAGCAAAGCCAACAGAAATTTGGGATTTTTGTTTCGACTATCCAGTGAATTCCGTGACCCTTATTGTCTACGCTCACTGTTTTTAAGCTTAGTGCGGTCTATACTGGAATCAGCAGCCGTTGTATGGAGTCCCTCTCACAACGTCTGGGTTAACAGAATAGAAAAAATCCAAGCGAAGTTTGTAAAATTTGCCTTAAGATTTCTTCCTTGGCAAAACCCCGACGAACTTCCATCCTACGAGAGCCGAAGTCGCTTGTTGGGCATGGACACGCTTCAGACGAGACGAAAGGTCATGAGAACTGTGTTTCTGGCTAAGGTGCTTGTAGGGGACATGAATGCTCCCTGGATTCTCGCTCAGGTCGACTTGAACATCATCTAACGACCCCTACGACAGCGAAGCTTCCTCCGGCTTCAACGCCATCGGACAGACTATGCGCACCATGAACCGATAAGATGTATATGTTTACTGTTTAATCTGTGTTACCATTTGTTTGATTTCAACATTAGTATTAGAGTATTTTACGATCGTGTGACTAATTATAATTTTTAATCGTTCCTAGCAATTAGGTGTTCATGTAGACAATAATGTCCGATGAATGTAATAACAAAATGGTTTGCGAGCAAAATGGTTTGCCTGTGTAAACTGCATTACATGTTCAATTTCATTGTGAAGCGATTCGTCAACACAAAAGGGATTTTTCATGAGATTTTCATTTAAATTAATACAGCATAAGAGTAACGAAAGAACCCGAAAAATATAACCAACAATTTTGTCGTAAATTTCAGTAGTTAAGTAATTATGGTTTTTACATTTGTCTTTTAGGAGGTCGTTGTTTTGATTTTCTCAAAAAAATTTGCCATGTAAAGAAGAGGGATGGTAATTTGTTCATTTAACTGTTTACCGTAATTTCAGCAAAAGGTACCTTTAATTTTTAACTGTCTTTTACCGCATTCGGCATCTGTCAGTGGACGAACCAAATCGCAAACAGTGTGGCATGCACTGCGGACAGCAGCAAATGAACGATAAACTTTTATTATTGCCGCATCAGGACGCGGTATAAAACAACACGACGTTTGTTCGCCGGAATTGTCTGCTAGCGAAACCAAGCGTGAAGGGAAGTCAAGAACGAGAAAATCGATCAAAAAGTCCTTATTGTCAGTCAGCATTTGCCCTTCTCCCCCCGTAGAAGCAGTGTTTTTCTGGCAGTTGTTCTTAACAAATTGAGATTGATGCTTTTGGTTCACTTAGGATGGCGTAACCGTGTAACCCAAATCCCGGAAATAAATTAGAAAAGGGGTAATTATCACCCAATATGATAGAAAACTTCGATCCATCACTTCAGTGGGTGGTTTGATTTTGATATATGACTCTATAGGGGGAAAATGATTCATCTTGAGTAACTGTAGTAGCATCGTTAGCACTACTGCAAAATATTTTGTTTCTGGAGTGCCCTTTATTTCAACTGTTTGCGGTTCCAACGAAACCAAAAAGACGTTCATAAATTTTCCTACACTCTCGTGCTGTGCTGCAGTCTGCCAATTGGTGTGCTATTTGTAAAATGCCCAGAATTCTCGATTCAACCTCAATTAGCTAATTAGCTATGCGGTAAAATGCTCCCCACATAGTAAACTTCCAACACCACTCTTTTCTTCCAGATGACAAACACGAAACTGGAAGGGATTTGTTCATGGTTTCACTGCGGCTGTCACTCGTTGGGTCCAAAAATTATGAATCTTACCTGCAGGCAACACCACGGCAAAATAGCAGCAAACGATAAGCACAATCTTTCACTGTCACTGCGAGCGCCCTTCACCCGGGCGCTCAGAGGTGGCGCATAATTCGGGTGAAGATGCACTTTGCTCGCTTTTAATTGCACACCGCAAGTGGCGACACGGCCGGGAATGCCGGGATGATGTCGCAGTCAGTTGCTGCAGTGTTGCTAACGGTATTAGCTCGAAAATGTGAAAAATGATGATGATGTTATGTGGAGCACTTCAATTAAAATAATTGCGGGCTCGCTGGTAGACAGTGGCGTGCTACTGCTACTGCTGTTGCTGCTGCTACTGCAGTTTATATAGGAGAGAGCAGACCGCGTCGCCGTTGTCTCCACTGTCGCGAGGTTCTTTGTTGCAAAGAAAATTGCATTAGTAAAAGGTATTGTTGGCTAGGCGTCTGAGTGCTGCATCCACAAAAGAAGATACTTGGCTTAGTGGAGGCTTGTATGTAATTATTGTACTCTAATGAGAAGTGGTTCCGTTGACACTGGGGATAATTGGGAATCGTCGTGTCAAGTGAATCATTAGTTGATGTAATTTCACACTTCATGTGTACACAAGTGGGCGGAAGGTGTCGGTAAAGATTTGAACAAGCGTAGAATGTTTCATAAAAAACTCAGAAGCAATTAGGAGCGACAATTTTATTTCGCCAAAAAACTTTTCTTCGTTGCTGCGAAACCCGGCAATAGTTTCCAGCATCAAATCAAAGCGAACAAAACCGTTTTCACGTTCCAGTATTGATCAACTGCATCCCGGAGTATCTTTCATGTGCAGTGACTGTGGCGAAAGATCTCTCGCGTTAAATGGAATTTACGACCTCCGGTGTGTGTGCATTTTTTGTGCACCAATTTCTCAATGGCTCTATGCTCTAAAACCCCCAAAAGAAAAAAAAGGTCCGCCTCTCCAGCAGTGCTATCCTGGCGCTGCCAGCAGGGCATAACGGAAAAAATCTCGAACGATAAGTGGAGCAGCAGAAGCAGCAGCAGCAGCCGCACCAGAAGTGGTGGCGGCAGATTTATTATCAAAGAGGATCAATAAATTCCGTAATCCGGTGAGGGTTTTGCGGTTCCCTCTTTTTTTCGGCAAACGCGAAATAGACACCTTCCAGATGCATTCTCACACCGAATTGGGCGGCAACGCAGCTTACAACCGTTTGGATGGCAGGATGTCTTTATGTTCCTCTAATGATTCTAGCAGTGAAACCACTTAATGGAAGTTCTAACGCTCCGCGTCGTGCTTTCCGCAAGGATGATTTACGACGAAAGAAGGTGGCCAATCGCTGTTTTGTGTGCTTCCCTTCCGGAGCGATTTTCCCGCCACTGTCAATAACGAGTGTTACTTGGATATTGATGCTACCGGGCTTTACGTACCAACTTTCATTTCAGCCAGGTCTCAGTCAGTGCTAACGACGATGCGGGAAGACTTGGAGTCAATAAAATCGAAATCACCTGTAATTTGTTAGGCAAGCGTCGCATTATACGCCATAATCCGATCAGTGGGAATGAGGTATCAAAACGGAGATATTACTCGTGCGTCGGTTAATAAGATGGATTTAATGGTTTGAATACGGTGCACTATACTTCGGGCGAATATTTCCGTCGACTTTTAATGTGCAGATTTTGATGACAAATCCGACCGTCCACTGACGCAATCTCATGTGGCTTCAACCATATGCTGCAAAGCCTCCGTAAACAGCAACTTACATAATCGGATTGTACTCCTTACAATTCAGGACGAGGCAGAAGTAGAGGAAATTAGATTTCAATAAAAGTCCCACGCCCGGCGCATAACTAAATTTCTGTAGTCCAACAGCTGCTGATTCGCAAAGCAAGGTAAACTTTTTTCGCAGTTTATTCATCGAGGACATTCATCAGCGCAAGTGTTTCGTCAGTGACTCTCACCTGTCGCGTGACTGTGAACTAAATGGCACGAGAATCAAGCGTGATTGGTCAGCACAAAACACGAAAACAATTTTAAGACACTCGCCGGTAGGAAGTTAATTTTGAGGAATTCAATTCAAAGTACAGTCAACAGTCCTGTTCTCCTTGGCGTTGGTACGACAGCGGCAGGATAGAAATGTGCGAGCACATGAGAACCAAGTTCCATCCAAGGGGCGGGGAAGGAATTTGTCTTTGTGTTCATCGTTGCAGATCTCTAGAGTAGAGAGTCGGAGGGTCGTGACTTTAAGAGAGGAGCATTCCGAACCTCCAGGAGCAGGGATCAGGAGGCAAAAACGCGGTGGAGCTTGAACATGAGCGATTTAATTAAAAGTGTCCAATGAGCCACAGTTCCACCGACCGGTCGCTGACTTTGGGATCCGTTTGGAAGGGGAGTTCGATTTCATCGTTTGGTGAGTTCGGAAAAAATCATTTACGGATCGAAAGGATTCGTGGAAGGCGTAGTTAACAAGTACTCTTTGATTTAATTGCCCCGATTAATACGGGGGAAATCAAACGTGTCTACTCCGTTCGGAAAAAGGGATTGGTGGACGGTAAAGTAGTAGAAAACATTTCACCGTAACGCTGCTAAGAACGGCATCCTTTTATAAATAATGCCATAATAAAACTTGGGTTTCTATGCTTATGTTTGAAGTCAAATTTAACCAGTCTAAGTCAAGTCAATCGTAATGAGTCACCATTCATCTAAAAAAGCGCACATGCTTTTCTACTCGGTTGCTGTCTGACAAAAGCTGTTCTAAACTGAGAAGTCCTGACGTTCTGCAGTGTGCATCAAACAAGAAACGGCTCGAGTTTTCGGGTTCTGCAGCCCCTTTTGGGCTCCGGTAGACTCATTGCACATTATTTTGTGCATGAAAAGAACTCGTGTAGGCACAGAGAGCAGCGATAGCAACGGCCGTAAAAAGCCTGCACAGTATTAGATTAAATAGAACAAAATTCCATCTCGGAAATAGTGTCGGAAAGTACATGCATTCAGAAGCGGCAGTCTTCACCGTACTTATATTCGGGTGAAAATGAGATCTCCCACGGAAATGAGGGAGCCGAGGGAAGGTGTGCTTTGCGGGTTAACAGGGTTGTTTTATCATTTAATTAAACTCCTAAATTTTTAGTGCATACAGCACACAACACTGCAGGCCCGTTTCGTTTCTTATGCAGATAGCTTTTCCTGGTTCATAAAATGCGAGGGAAAAAACAGGAGAAATAAAATGAAAACAAAGACTGAATCGTATACGCATCCGAGGAAAAGTGCCAAGTGCCTGAATAGTCGGGAATGGTACGGCACCTAGCCCGGCTAAAGAAGCGATGATCTTGTTTGAGTTGAGGTTTTTTTTTCTGTTCGATCTTATGTGAACCAGCCAGTGTGTATGCAATTAGCTGAAAAGTCGAAACTGGCTGAATTTCCGCTGTGAATGATATCAAATTTCATTATATTTCATCACTCTCGAGTCTCGGAGAAATATTTGGTGAAATGTGAGCCGAAGTGGATATCGTATAACATAAGCAAGGGGGAACCAAGATCTGATTTAATTAGGGTGAGTATTGTTGTTATGTTTACATTTGGTGTTTTATCCGCTGTTTGTTTTGCTGTTTCGAGTATAAAATATATTGCGAACTTAGATCGTTTCCTTTTTACTTGATTTTGTGAATTTACTTAACAATGAATATATGATCATTTATTCTATTTTGTCAATAATTTGAGCATTTTTCTACATGAATAAAGTTGTACTAACCCCAGCTTAAACACCGCTCTAGTATTCTTATTTAAAAATTTTTACTGTTTTTGTTGAATCATGTTCAACTCTATTTAGTGATTTTTTCAAGAGCACTGCAGCTATTTATTTGGTTTTTGATTTTTTTTGTTCCGTCGCCTGAATTTTGTATGGTTTTATCTCTGTTATTTGTTTTGAAACCACCAACTAACACCTGTTAATTATTATAAACAATGTTGGGACTTTCATGTGAAGTAACCAATATTGGCCGCCATCTTGAATATGCACGTTGTTTTGAATGCATTTTTGTGTTTGTCTGCAACTATAGTTTTTTAATCTGAGACCAGGAATGGAAAACTGCACAAAAATACTATAAGATGCAACGATAAAATTAGGTGAGATATGCAAAATAAAAGAAAGAGGGGTTCCGATGATTTTTTATTTGAATACCGTGGAATGGGGTGAAATTTACCAGAGCTAGTTTTTGAGCTTTTGCAACAAACCGAATTGATGTGTGTTTCGGTAAAACCATAGAGGTGTGTTTTGTAAATTGACTGGAATTCGAAAGAATGCAATAAATCACAGCGACTGTGGATGCGGAATGCGAATGCGGTAGCTGTTACTCCGTTTTGTTGAACATAGTAAAATTTTCTTAGTTTTTGGCAGACAGACTGACTCAAAAACCCGTTACTGCTTGAATTTGAAACTCTCATTAGAGTTCGTGCCTTTAACGAAGCAGAGCGAATTCACTCAGTTTAACGTTTATTCAAATGAGCGTGTAGATTTTTACCTTAGCTGTCATCCTCTGATGAAATATTTCACGTGCATCGTTCCCATAGTTTCTCATAGTTTCTGCAGATTTTTGTCAATCTCCTTATACGTTTGTCTGTGTGTAGCAAAAAAGAGGAACACGTGCTTTTGGGTTATGACGTAGATCTTGGTTAACAGGCAAATACCGTTTGAAACGGTATTCCGAGTTGTTCAATGACGGAAGAAGTCATTTTCAGCTTATAACTTTCAAAACTTGTGAAAAAATCAACCGAAAAATGTTTTTTCCGCAATATTTTTGGAGTTCTACGTCATCACAGTTAACAAAAAAGAAGCCCTTTAAACCTGAGACGCAAGCCATTTCCGTACCTTTCTATATTCCATGGGTTACGAGCGTCATGCCCGTACACAGAGATGCCAGATATACAGACAAATCTGTATTATACAGACTTTCTGTGTTGCGATATAGACACGCATAAGCCTACAGATTTTATACAGACATTTAGTATAGATATTACACAGATATCTGATATTCTACATAATGGTTTAACCAGTATACACAAAAAAACGAACACAAAAACCAAAAGTCACTGTAGCCGTTGCTGGAAAAAGTGAACTAGGAACTGAACACTTTGCTGAACATATTAATCTTGCGTTTTTGAGAGTGAAATCATGACAACGGGAATCGAGTCAGGCTATCGGGGTTTCTATCGGCCCCGTGGGCACTAATCTGCCTGTTTCGCCCCCAGTAACAAACAGCTCATTGTCTCGATCGATTGCCATGCAGGTTATATTGGTGAAAAGACCGTTTGTTCTATTCGGAGCAATATCCAACGTTGAAAAATTGCTTAAAATGTCCCAAACCTTGAAGGTACTATTTTAATAACCGCGAGACTTCTGCCATCATGTATCAGTTTAGCTACATTACGACGAACGACGATTTTTATCACGGGAAAGACTCTTACTTCTATGTGTTACTTAGATTTAAAAGATAAATTAGTTATCGATTAATCGACCAACTATGATAGACTCGAAAAAGAACAATCAAAACAAGCAATAAAACAAAACAATCTGACAGGTCGACAAAGAATTAGGTATCAATGTATCGGTAACTATTTTTCGCAGCGGTATACAGACTTATACAGACATTTTTATGGATTATACAGACTTGCCAAAAAAAAGTCTGGCATCTCTGCCCATACATTTGATTTGATGTCGTTTTTCTCTGGCTCTCTGGACCGATTATACGTCAAACAGTTGTCAGTGCTTTTAGAAAGACACAATAAGCACAGTTCATGCGTGATCAGCAGGCGTGTATAAAGGTGAAAGGAAAAATGTTTGTTTTGTTTTGTGCGTTTTATGTGTTCTGTGTCGGTTCTGTTGTTCTGCTGCAGCAAACCGCTTAGGGTAGTTTGGGGTAATTTGGACCCCTGGGGTGTAATGGACTGGTGCTTTATCTTGGAAAGTATGACTTTTGTGGGTTGCATGTACTACCTTTTCTTTTCCTTGAACTACTAAACCCTACCTAACATAAAAATTTCATGGTTTGCTGTGATTGGTTCACCACAGTGCCAATATATACAAAGAAATCATCAAAAGTTGATTTTGCTGTAAGTTTGACGTTCGTGTATTTAAGGTATTTTGAGAGCTTCTTTATTGTTTTCAGTCTAATCAGCTTTGCAGCCGTGTTTGTCTAGTAATAGGCTACATTTTGATAAAAGATAACATAGAAAGTAATAGTGGAAGAAACTCCGTTTTTGTAAAGCGTCCTGTTTGGGGTAAAATGGACAATTTTTTTGGGGTGATATGGTCAGGTAAATTTGAAGTAAATTCTTTTGTCGCGCTGATACCACGGGCATAAAAAATGGACGGACAGACGGCGGTGTACGAAAGATGAACTGTAAAAAGTATTGAAGGTAATCTGGAATGAATTATCTGTACATAAAGTGTTTGAAATTCCCCGCACAGTAGCAGATTTCTGAACAAAAGTTGAAAATGTTTTTTTAAGTTTTTAAAATGATTGGAAATGGCGTATAATGCCAATTTGGGGTGCTGAACGAATTTTTGATATCAGAAAATATTATTCACCTAAAACGCCGTTAAACCTTTCTTATTGTCAGATTTTTTTTGTTCAAATCATGCTCAACATTGGTATACTTGTTCTTTGTCGAAAAACTTTATATCCGTATTATTTTGTTTGGTCCTTTTCTTTTTGAACTAGGGTTGCCAAAAATCGACAATCTTTTTTCAAAAAATTGTAACTTTCGAGGAAAAAATTTTAACTTTTGAGCCGATTTAAAGATTGAATGGAGAATTGGAGGTATTTGATAGGAATAAAAAGAAATCGTACGTCAAAGTACATTCGTTATATATTTTTCCGAATCAGATCAACATTGAGGGAGTTACAAGCATTCAAAGTTAAGCTTTAAATTGCGATTTTCAAACATAAAAATCATCGAAATTGCCTGGCACAGCAACGTTAGAAGTGCTGGAAAAAATTGGTATGTCATCCGATATCTCTCAGATGGTCTCGAGGTACGATGCTGGCCTAACAAGCCAGTCGTCGTAAGTTCGAGTCCCGGCTCGGGAGAGACTGTTAGTCTCAGTAGGATCGTAGCGTTCTAGCCTCGCAGTTATCCTTCCTTATCTTTTCCAAAAAGTACCTTTACTAGTTTTGTAAGTATTGCGAGTTATCTGTTCCATTAATTCACAAATCATCGTTCATTAATCAGGTAGTTTTTTGTATAGAAAACCCCAGAAACGTACATACATAAAACATCATTCTACTTAATCATTTATGGATTGACAAGTATCAAAGTTTAGTTTGGTTATAGTACAAGGTCTAAGCTTTGAAAAATATTTGATGATGTTGCCGGTTTGCCTCTTTCTCCCCTATATGCATTTAAATCTGCGAAATAATTTAATGAAAAAACGCTCTAACTTAGTATAGCACGATTGCAGCAACATACTATCATCGAAAGAAACCTGTATATTTATGTTGGTTATATTTGTCTAGAACATTATGTTCATGAAAAAAAAGTATTCAAAAAGTTATGATAGAAAAACTAAATTTGAGGGGATTGACAGCGAACATGCTTTGTATTTCAATTCGTCATAGAAATTTATTATCTTCTGCGAAGTTTCATATTTTGAAACGTTCTATAACTTTACCGAAGGGACTAGATTTTTAATTTTTATGATAGTAGGCCATGATAAAAAAAATTTCTTCTCAACATTTTCGTTATATTTTTTTGAACATTGTCGTTGGCTTACATCAACCGTTTAAGCACAAATGAATTGAGTTCGTCAAATTGCCTTTTCCGAACACTGTGCAATGGAGCTTAAAACTCAATAAACAGTCACTATGACACTCCTCTGATCTTCACCGTTCCTTTGGTAAAGCGAAAATCAAAACCAAACGACATATCGTTTTGATTCAAACTACGAACAATTCAGAATAAAAATTGAATTATTAATGCCAGTGTGATATTGAGTATAATTATTATATTCCATTTCGTTCCCTGGATTGTCCTTTAGCTAGTGGTGTATAGCTTGTTACTGTAGGACCACTTCACGAGTTAAGCAGGCGTTGAAAGAAGTGACAGTCAGTACTTAGACGGTTTATCCATCTATTTCTTACCGGTTAACGTTGAAGTGTTCGCAATTTGAATCAAAGCCGAATTCTAAATTCTCCTTGTTGATTTTTTAGTGCAGAAGTTACATCATAGCTTAAGTGTTAGAAATTTGATTAAGTACAGTGATTGAGCCGAGAGCAGATTTTTCGGACACAAATACGTCTATTCTCGCGAAACTGAACAATTTTCATGGCAGTGGTATTTTTTGTAAATTAAGCGCAGTATGCAGTTCAAAAAGGAATTCATTTTCCTATCTCAATCCCATGTAAAATTCAGGCACTGAATCAGGCAATGAAATTTCTTCTGGTAGCTAGTACGCAGCTCAAAAGAAATCATAAACTGAAAGGGAAAAGAAAGTTCACTTGCTGTGAACACTGCTGTGAAGCAAAATGTCACTTGTTCTTGTACGGAATAATGAACACTGGCATTACTCAGGTACTGAAAGTGTCAGGCAGTTGGTTAGTCATCTCACACCCAGCGATGCCAGATTGAAAGACATTAGCCTACATTCGAAATATTTTTCACGTTATAGTTACCGGAGGAATTACGTTAATATTTTCCACTATCGTTTTCTAGTAGATTCTACGTGATTGTCATTTAAGTTCATCAGTTCAATTAGAGAAATGAATGAAAATTGTACATTTCGTAAAACGTGATTGCTATCAGATATCATACAGGTATGCAAATTCGTCAATTCGTAAATGAATTAAACAACATAAAAACTGATAAATGTTACGACATTCCCGGGGATTGTTATTGTCCGCTGCAGCTGTTTTTCAGGCAACTCTTCCACCTTTGAACTGAAGCTGTGTGAAACCTGTAAGCTAAAGTCTCGAGTTTATTAGGATTTTTCGAAAATTCACTAATTTGCAAGCCATTCAGAAATTCTGTTTTATGTTCAGAATCAGACAACAGCTTCACCATTTTGATTTCTGATTATTTTCGCACAGAGAATTCACGCGATACATTCTGTTTGACGTTGTCAAGTTCACGTAGATGCTACGAGATTAACCATGGTATGCATGGGATTTTCACATAGATGTTATGTTTGTCACATAAATCATGCAAAATGACAGAAAATGAACAAGTATAGGAACTTTCACGTAACAATAACGTGAAAAATATTTTGAGTGTATGATGAAGACATCCATTTTTGTGACGACAGCGTTAAGACATTGGAGAAAAAATGTGAAGACATTGAAAAATATGTAAACGACCCGAATTTTACATTAGTGCATTAGTGGTGACCTTTTTTTTGCTCGATAGTTTTCGATTTGCCGGAAAGATTTTTTAACCTTCGGGCTTCGGGTAGGAAGACATTTTTCGCGGACCATGAAAACTTTTGGAAAAAAAAACCTGGCATCCCTGCTCTCACACCAGATCGCGGTAAACAAGTGCGTTCAAGTGTTCTAGAAAAAAAGCAAAAATCATGCGCTCACTGACGTCAGATATCGTTACTGTGAAGCATTCTCAGCTGTCGAAATTCCGTTTGCTAAACAGGGCAAAATTTCGTGAACCTCTTCTCTTTTCAACTGCGTACCACGCTTTACTTGTAACCTCGTTTATACGATTAAAATGATTTAAAGTTGAAAATATCACTAAAAATTAGAATTCTGCTCGGTGCAATGAGTGAAGTGACCCATAATTGTAGTAATGTTACATTTTGCCGTGCACAATTGTGGGTCAGTCCATATCTTGACTATTTTTATTACTTCTACAAGATAATGCATCAAGACTGAATAAAATGACTTATTATCAAGCTTTTACAATTAAAAAACAACTTGCGTTATGTATTTTGACGATTTTGAATGCCAAAAGTGACCCATAATTGTGTCTTTTGCTAAGTTTTCTTCCCAACCGATTTACACGCATCAACTGCAGTGAAACTAATTGTTGATCGAGTACATATCAGAACACAGAGATAGATAGTAAAGCATTCGAAGTTGATAATTTTCCCGATTTTATATCCATTTTCGAACATTAAGACCACACGTTGACTGACCCATAATTGTAGAGGGACTGTACAAAAACCAAGTTCACAAAACTACAGCTGACGCAACAAAACTCAGAGCAATAAATTTTCAGAAAATTCGAGACGGAGAAAATCTGTTTGTCTGGTGGTCTGGTGGCAACTGACGGTTGACTTTAACTTTCTTCTTTTTTGCGAATAATTCATTTCATTATTAAACGAAGGAAGAGAGAATAAAAATTGCATAGTAATGAAATATTTCGCTGCCATGGTAACCCTACAGCGATGTTGTTAGCCTCGCTTATAAACAGCATGCTAAAACTCAAGAAAGGTTCTCGTTGCTCCAAGTATGATGACAGTTCTACAAGGTATGCTATTCACGTCGATACATTAGTATTAGTGATCGTTATGAAGTTTTTCCAATTTTGTATGAAATTTGAAATGATTTTGCATTTTAAACTAAACTTATAAAACATACTTTCCTGAAAAGGTATAGAAATGATGTTGAAACATGTTTTATTTGTGGGGAATACATAAACATGCTGCGGTTTAAGTGGAATATGCTGTTTTTCAACAATTTGCCGGTAACCTTTTTGCACTTTTCGTTTTTTCTTGTACTCTAATAGCGCTTCTAAATAGAGTCGCTTTTGTTTCATACAGTAACAAAAGTCATGAGCTATGACAATGACTAAGATTATGCTCCAACTATTAGAAATATAGCATTTTTATATATTTTATTTCGACATATTGTCGCAATTTTTCACACAAAACCTAAATTAATATCAATTTCTAGTGTGTTTCAACTGGAGATTCACTCTCCAACCAAAAAAATTAGATATTAAACAACATAAAACGAGAAATTTCCAAAAATGTTCTGAATTCCATACAAAACGCGAATTTTTTCATAACGAGATTTGTTTGTGTGCGTGGATAGACAAAAATGTAGCATACCTTGTAGAACTGTCATCATACTTGGCTCGTTGCTGCCGATACACACACTGGAGTATTCTTCATTCAAGCTATTTCTCGTTCTTTTTCGCTGTGTTTCTTGCTCGCGTTCGTTCCCGAGATCATATGCATACACTGGAGCCTACACTCCTACTCACGAGCACAACCAGCCGAAGACAGTTGTTTCAAGACGCATTGCGATGGTTGCAGAGGGACGAAAAAAATATTTCAAATAGGGTATCGGACTACTTCGGTAGCGGATTGCTTCGATTGGTTTTGCATTAGACTGCTGTGAACAACTTACCAAAGCGGTGAGACACCCTACACGTTCCAGTATGCGATACTTTACAGATTCTTCGCCCACTTTCGGCTGTTAATGCACGAAGCAAAACCAGGCAGATGAAGGAAACAATTTCGCTTTCGAGCATATTTTTGCAAGCACTCCTCAGTCGAGCAATTTTAGTCAAGTACCCCCACCCGCAAGCAGGAATTCTCGTACTCTTTTACAGTTGTTGAGTAGCTAGACAAAAAAGTTTTTCCGTTCCGGTGCAACAGTAGCAGCTACTCCGGTGGGTGCACGAAGAATAAATAGTCTCTCGAAAGCGTGTGTGCAAAAGACTTGAGAAGCGTAGCATATGTGTCGTTCTCAAGCAGGAAGAAGAAGAAAGATTTTGCTTCTTGCTCGCTATGCAACGCTGCACTAGAGATACAGAAAGAGGGAGAGAGAGGGAAAGAGAGGGAGAGAGAGGGAGAGAGAGAGAGGGAGAGAGAGGGAGTGAGATAGAGAGAGTGAGACAGAGAGAGTGAGAGAGAGAGGGAGTGACAGAAAGAGAACGAGAGAGAATGAGAGTGAGAGAGAGAAAGAGAGAGTGAGAGAGAGAAAGAGAGAGTGAGAGAGAGAGAGAGAGAGAAAGAGAGAGAGAGAGTGAGAAAGAGAGAGAGTGAGAAATAGAGAGAGTGAGAAAGACAGAGAGTAAGAAAGAGAAAGAGAGTGAGAGAGTGTGAGAGAGATTGTGAGAGAATGAGAGAGAGTGAGAGAGAGTGTGTGAGAGAGAGTGAGAGATAGTGAGAAATAGTGAGAGAGAGATAGGCGATGAAAAAAGGCCAGTTGTCAAGGGTTTCATGTGCAGGAGGTGCCAGATCTCTTTTCAAAGCGTACTGTTGACTAACTTTTCCATTCGACTCGTATAATCGAAGTCCTGCCGAATTATAAAGTGCATCGCAAAAACTGTGAGGTTCAATTTTATGTTAATGTTCAATTTTATACACTTTCACAACAATTGATCCTTATTCTGTTAACCAAAAATACTAAATACCAAACACGAAAGGTTTGTGAACTTCCGGTTGAAAATCACTGTGGTAATGCAATTTTGAAGCATTCTTAGTTTATTGTTATTTGCAATACCTTTAAATGTATTGTTACCTTTCTTGTTCGTACGGCTCAGATTTTGACAGTTCGTTTGGCTCACAACATTCTCTCTGCCTATCCCTCCCGCTGACTCCCTAGGTCATGCAAAAGCGCTGAAAATATCCGCCCTAAAGACTAATTTTTCAATAATTTCACCAGCAAACATGAATGTTTAAAAAAACTGTGGAAAATTTATTTGTTCATTAATCGAAAACATACATAAAGTTTCATCAGAATCACAGGTTTTCGGTTTACATTTCATCATTTCAGTTTACGATTTCGCTTGGAGTTACTGTATTCGCTTAGAACTAGAAACCTTTTCAATTACTATAGAATAAATATTCTACTGATAATTGTAATTATAATAATTTATTACTTCAAGCGGAAAATTTTCAAAACACAAATGTCAGCTAGGAAAAATACATCAGAACCAAAACAGCAGAAATATTTCCATAGATTTTTTCAACTGATAACGATACCATCAGCTGAGGTTAAATAACCAAATTGTGAGAAGGTGGAAAGTAGCCCGGGTAGCATACAAACAAGAGACCGAGCAAAAAAAAAAAAAAAAAGAAAATTCAATGAGAAGGGTTCTTAGTTTTGGCAAAATGGTATCGGATAAACAAAACCCGAAAGCACTACGAAATTAAAGCGAAACAAAAAAACATGAATATTTTCACCGCGGCGAAACTCAGCGAGTAACGGTTCCCGCTTCTCGTTTGAGATGGACAAATGGCCAAAGTTTTGGGAGGGGGAAATTAGAAGAAGATCGGGTTGAGATGCTTGTTTTCAAATTTATTGCGGTTCTGTAGCAGTTTGTTTTACTTTTAATTATTGCCAAATTGCTTAAGTGCGCGAAAGCGAATACTGCGGGACATTGTGAACGTGTGAAACTGTCGTGAAATACTGAAGTTCTTGTAAGTTGGCTTGGTTATTTCGTTTAGCTATCTTAATGGAATTAAGTGCTTTTTTCTCAGTTTGCTACTGTTTATAGTGAAATGGTGCTGTGCAGTGCACCCCACTTATTGTTGTTGTCTCAAGCGCCTGGGTTAAAATTCTCATCCTAGATTTTCCACTTTCTTCGTATCAAAGTGGATTATTTCTCAGTATAAGCATTATGGATTACTGGACCACTTCAATTAGTTAAGTAATTGATCACAAAAACTGGCTGTGTGTTTGCAGCAGTCATTATTCATTTGAACTCATTTAACACAGCAACTAATACCTCCATATTTCTTTGAAATGTCTTTGAAGTCTTTGAAAAGTTGGTCCTTAATCCTTCTTCAGCTTCAAATGTTACCTTACATAATCACTAACAAAATTGATGTCAAATTACTGAGGAAATTTTATCAGAAAAGTGAAAGAAAGAACAAACGATTGCCGCTCAGTGGAAAAAATGGTTAACCTTCTAGAAAACCCACCGCAAGTCTGCTTGTCAGTGGATGGCAACGGCTACTCCTCCGGCTCGAAAGTGACTCCATTTAATCTTACACTCCCGGCAAATGGGACACAGGAAAGCTCTTTCCCTGTGACTTCTTTCTGCGCCAATGGTCTTCTGTCTGTCTAGTCGGTGTGGTATAGAGCACAGGCACTTATATTCCGCTACAGTCATCTGCTGCTTCCGTCATCTTTCGCATGCTCACGCCCGGTCTAAGGCCCATTGCCGGGTTGCGTGGACTAAGTGTAAAATCTGATCTTTCTCGAAGGTAAAGTGTACTTCACGGAAGTACAGTACTACTGTTGGCCCATTTGTGCTGTGTTTGCATAATGTGGATAAGTTTGATGGTTATACCTTATCTTAGGGCCAGCCGTTATCACAGACGTAGCGACAAAAGAACAAACATGCAACATCTAAGGATTACAGCGCAAAAATCTGAAGGCGGTGTAAAGTAATGGAACAGTTCTGTCCTCAAAGTAAATTTAGGCCTACACGAAAAATGTAATTTTCGTGTTCTAGCATTGTAGCTGCATCTCTTAACATCAATACAGACAACCCCCCCTTTTATATTCAAATTGTCGATTACTTCTCTTCTGAATCAAACTGCCAGTGATGTAGGATAAATCCTGCATACGAGCACTCGACAGCATATGACAAGCTCTGTGAACAGTCAGCTGGAATTTCTACAGTCGATCACACACACACAGAGTGAACGAAACTAATGAAACGAAATAGTTTGAGATCGAGATTTCTTCAGCAACTGTTCAGTTCAAATCCCAAACAGAGAAAACTTTGACAGCGGCCTGAGGGCAGTTGTGGTAGATCCTGTTTCTTTCGGTTCCGGTCATAGCCACACATTCCTGCCGCTCGACTCGGTCGGCTCTGCTTACAAGTGCAACTTCCGGAGTGTGTAAGTACAAACCAAGGAAATAGTGTGGTTCCGTTTGCTATCGAGTTAATGCCGTTCCGTTTCAGAAGAGGGCGATGTAGGCGCAAAAGTCTTATGGGTGGATGACTGTGTAAGTTTGTTTGCAATCTAATTTAAATTTTCCATTCACAAAACAGAGAGTGTTTGTTTGCCCATAAAGGTAGAACTCTAGAAGCCACCCACCTATGCTTAGCTGTCAACCACAGAGAAAAGTTTTCCTTTTGACTTTCCTAGCACAGTTTGCCGGAAAGGATGCTTTTCGAAGAATGCATTCGATATCGAATTTCGTTGGCGTCGTTTTAGGTACTCGAGTAAAGCAGCTTACCGGTGTGTGCTCGCTCTAATTTGATTGGGTAAATAAATTTTCACTGCCCATAACGGCTGCACCCAGTAGAAACTCGTATAAGTTTGCCCGCTATAGACAGTAATAAAAAATACCACCTGATTTAATGAACAAAACTCGAGTAGTACGCAGTCTGCAGCTCGGGTAAGGCACATAAAAGTTAATGTACTACACATAAATTGCGGTCTTCTATGTGAGACTGAGTCCAGGAGCGAACGCTTCCGCATCCGGTCATATCTATCAAATTGACAACGAATAGTTCAAAAGAGTTCTGTTTTATCACTATTGATGCTGTTATGACATTACAAGCTAGTAGTCACAAAAAGAGTCACAGCCCCAAATTTTTGCAATCGCAAAAAATTTGGACCGGAAGCGATGTCGTATTTCCATTACCCAAAACACACTTAGCCCTTCAATCGATGCCACTGCTGCACTGGAATCGGATCCGTCATACCAATCGGGAATTTCGATTGATTTCGGTTGATTTTGTCGAAAGTCTTTTTTTCCATCTCGCTAGCCCGGGCGAGCGTTAAGCGGAACATCGTCACGAAGCAGCGGCAACGGCAACTGACAGCAGCCAATTATGATAAATTTGTGCCGATTTCATGAAAATTTAATTGACACTTTGTCCTTGGATAATAGAGTGCGCTCGAATCGGCTCGAAGCGAGGCCTGGACGAACTGGAAACTATTTTCGAATCGTGTAGGATTCTGCGTTCGACCGAGACCGGAGTGTTTAATTTTCGCGAAAATTGGAGCAGATAATTGGCCTTTGTCATTGCGCTAAATTGGGACAGGCAGCTTATCGTTGAGTGTTATCGCACCATTTACCGATGGAATACGATTCGATTGATCTGCGCTAAGCGGGTTTATGATGAGTGGTGCTTGCTGAGAGGTGAATCGATTCAGATTTCTATTCAGAATAACTAATATCTGTTAATGATCGTGATATGCTTGAAATACATCAACATTTTAATAGACTGATGATGGGTAGGATCAGGTTAGCAGTCTATTCACTGTTTAGCTACGCTTACGTTTATATTATGTTATTGACAGGCGATACGATAATGATTGTACGGTGAGCTAGCGATGGGAAAAGCGTTTCCTTACATACATCATCATAGAAATTGCCGTGGGCTCCAGTTCTCTTATTTCTACAATTATACAGTGCTATTGCATTGATGCGTACGAATTAGCTAATGAAAAGGTAAGTTGTTTGATTCTGCTCAGTACCATTCGTAACATGTATTTCGCTTAAAACTTAAGCGATAATCGACGTCAAATAGAACTGCAGTTTTTTTAACTATTTTCGGTTATGACTGTTGTCAAAAAAAAAAAAACAAAAAAATCACATAAAAAAATAAAACCACAAGCATTATAATAAAGTTTACACAAAAAATTGTATTTTTAAGGTTGCAAACCCAGCGGCTTTCAATTAGTGAGAATTCGGATTCATTTTCCCCAGTGAGCACAGTTCTGAAATCCAAATGGCAATTTATGGTTTCAGAAAAATAACCTCAAATGACCGTATACTGCCAGATAGGGAGATTTTCGGAACCTGGATGATGCGCAGAGGTCAGAAATTGATCCCAGTGCCATTTGAAGTCCAAGATGATTATACAAAGTAAAGTAACACCGGGTACATTCAGCTAGTTGCTGATATATAACTACCGAATCAATTGCTAAAAACTGAGTTGGTAGTTTAGAAACTGAGCTTAGAGTTAAAATAGGAACAACATGTGGGGACCAAGAAATTAAGAAAAAGTTTAATAATCCAAAGAATAAGAATCTTTAAAAGCTCTTTATAGCTTAATATGAAAAGAAACTGCAAAAGCTCTCTGATTATTCTTGTAATTTTCTGACTTTTCCAGGTTCCGCTTATATGGATACGTTGTTTGCGATCCGGGCGAGTGAAAAGGTGACGAGTAGAACACATGAAGAGTAACGTTTTGCTTTGGCAAAAAAATCTCTCACATGGATTTTTTTCCAAAATTTGTCTTTGAACTTACACTTGCACTACTCCAATGATGAATTTTGTTTTGATGCTTACTTGAAGGGAATAGAGTTACCAGCTAATTTTAAAACTATATTTCCAAGATACACAAATATAACATACAGCATACAGCACAACTTGAATAGTTTTGACATACACTCTGAAAAATAGGCACGTAAAATCCACCTGAAAAATCACGTAAGTGACTGACCTTAAGAAAATCAGCCATTTTACGTGATATTAATAACTTTCACCTGAACTTCACATTCGATTAACTGTCAATTCACGTACAATGGGTCAAATTATTCTGTAAATAGTTTCAGCGCGTTGGTATTTGTGTGTTTTGACTTTGTTAGTGTTATTGCGGCTGTGGTGTGACGTTTCCGACAACGGAATTTAGGTGAATTTTTAGTATGCAAAAAAAGTCAATATGGCGTACAAAGAGTGCCTGAGCTGCTCCAGCTAATTCAATGTTGGAGAAAACGCAATGTGAGTATACAGTCAACAGTCAGTTTCGAGCGGAACACCTCCTGAGCCAGCTGCGAGCAGCGAACGGTGACAATCGTTCCGGCCATTCCTGGTTCTCTCCTGTCAGAAATGTGCAAGTTAATTTTTTGTTGATATTCGGAAATAAATTTAATTTTTTATATGCGCTTCTATTTACTTGAAATTCACGTAGATTCTATCTGAATAACACGTAAAAAGTATGTGAAAATTTTGTGGGGCTTATGCGTTTTATTTATGGTTTCACCTAAACATCAAGTAAAAAGGTACCGTAAACAGGGGTATTTCCTAAATATTTTAAAAATGCACTGTATACAAAACTGTTTGATATTTCTAAAATGAGTACTGGCATGCATTGAACAAGATCCAGTTACTACTTCAAAAGATAAGCAACAATTGTGCTGTTTTTATATATGCTCTAAAATTTTTTTATCAATCATCATTCCGGGGTGACTTTGATCACTTCATTATTTTGATTATTTGAAGTGAGACTTTATGGCTTTAACAAATTTGAACAGTCTAAAACGACTTAAACGAGTTAATAAATATGAGGAGCCATTTGGGGGCCATTCACATTTCAAAAGAACAGTTTATGTTGGCGAATGTCAAAGATTAATACAAAATTTTTAAAATATTTATGAACGATTGTCCAGGGAGTGTAAATGGGACCTAAAATCATCCTATAGTCCAAAGTTGCATGTTACGTGACGTCTTAAACTGTCGTTAAGAAGAAAACATCTGATACGCTGTTGAGATTATTGGGAATTAAAATTGCCTTTGAGGAAAAATATTGCAAAAAAATAATGAAAATCGTTGTGATAATATTTTTATATCTTGAGAACTAATCTGGGAACAAAATTAAAAAAACTTTACGTATCGCAGCTTGTTGTTTTGTATCTGCTTGAACCGATTGTTTGTATGCAATAAAAATCGCTCAAAATCCAGTTTTGCATATTTGTATTTTAGCATTAAAAACACTCTTTAAATAGCAGGAATGCATGAAAAGTGGCAATGTACTCATATCTAAACACAATCAGGGAATATTACGACAAATCCCAAGCTATACGAGCGCTTTTTGTCACAAATTCAAAATAGAAGTAAAGTGATCAAAGTCACCCCAGTTTAGGGTACGTGAAAATCAGGTTAGAATTACCTGACCAACACGTAGACGATTGACACTGAAGTTGACACCAACACACTGACGCATGGTCGGCTTTCGGGAAATCGGCAAAAGCTACGTGTAATAAAGGTGGATGAGAATCAGCCTCTTTTCCCGGTAAATTTTACGTGCATTTTTTTCAGAGTGTAGGACTTCGTCTTCGTCTTCGACTTTAGTAGGATGGCATGCTGTGAAAGTGTAACAAAAATGTGCCCTCTTAACGCTCTAGTGCCCAGGCCTCTAGACGGACTTCGGTGAAATTACTTTAAAGCCATAAAAATTTTTTTAGTAGTTCTTAAAGATTTATAGTGATTTTACTGAAGTCGTTCTAAAGATAGGCTTGGGCACTAGAGGTTTGAATTGCATATTGTGTTACTACCACCGAACGGATTTCAAACATCAATGTCTTAGTGAAAGATAAAGGTTGCTTCACTTTCAATTATAATGTCACAACATGGATGATTTTGACGTAGAACTTCGCTTTGATTTGGTAGGGTGGCATACTGTATATAGCAGAGAACATAATGGTATAGTGTAAAATCGTACGTGGCATGTGCCGTTTTGAATGCATGCATTGATACTGTTCCTAGCACTAATGTTTGATTCGATAGGTAAAGGTTTCCCCAAACTTACGGTATAATAAATAACAAATATTTTCTATTGCAAACCAGTGAAAAATGAACTCAAAATCAATTGGACGGTTTCTTCATTTTGAAAAAATGTATTATGTGGCTCCTTTTTTTTTCCTCGGCTTCTTGAGACCAAAGATATTATATTTCGATTTTATATGTGATACAAATGTACGAAAAATGAACCTGGAATCGGACTGATGGAACTCATAGCCATACAATAAAGTAACTTGTTCTCGTGTCAGATGGAAGCAGATGGCAAGAGTAAGGCAAAACCGCCCACCGTAGTTTTACTACCAAGTTATACAATAATTGAAAAAAAAAAAATCCGTAATAGACACATAACAATATAATGACATAACATTTTGCACCCCTCTCTGCTGCGATAGTACGCGAACTGTCACTGAAATAAACAAAAACAACTTTTTAGCTGGCAACCGTACTACGTTTAATCGCTTGCCTGAACATGCCTCAACAATACAAGAAAAAATTTACAGAATGAGTGGTGCAATTTCAAGCCACAAAAGACAACGATGTTAATCGCCAATTTTCGATTTGGTTTAAAGTTTTTTAATAATATTTTTTAATTACGACTAATTTCTGAAAAATAAAAAACTTTTGTGGAAAAGGTATTGATGAACAAAAATATTTTTAGAGCCAGAACGATTTGTTTTATCGGTGTGACGTCTTCGGTAGAGTTGTCGATAGTATTTTTTTCTTTCCGAAAAAAGTATGCACTGTGGAAAAACGTGAAGGCAAGATAAATAAATAGAATTGAAAATTAAATCTCTGGAAGCAAATTTCAAAAGAAATTGTTTTCGTTTGCAAAATCTACAAAAAATAAGCTTAACATTGATGTTAATAATAAATGCTAATTAAGTGAACAAAATTGATGTTGATTATTATTTATATATATTTAAAATCTTCGAAAACATCATACAGACAGGTTTAATAAGTTTTTATTTTAGGTTTTAAGGCATAAACTGAATATCTTAATACCCCAATTCTTAAAAATTTTAAATTTAATTTTTTTCATATTTTTCACAGTGTACCTATTTTTTTTAAAGGAAAAAAATATTATCTGAAACTTTGTCAAAGACGCTCTACCGATAAAATCAGCCGTTTTGACACTTTTATTCTCAACAGATGAAGGTAATCTTAACTTGCTCGTGGGTAACATGACCCCACATGAAAAAAATCTGCAAATTTTCAATGTATTTTTAAAACAGAAAAAAAAAGTTGGAAAGTAAACAAAAATGTTTCGGTTCTTGTTTTTTACTTTGGTTAACTTTGACATGTGAATCATTCAAAAGTTGCGTTTAAGGACACGTTAACATTGCCTAGTGTTGTAAGAGCAATATCTTCTGATTAGTATTTTTTATCACGAATTTTCAGGTGATCAATTTCACCCCAGTGAGCAATTTCACCCCATTCCACTGATCAATTTCACCCCATGTACCTTGAAAAAAGTCGATTGATGCAGTTTCAATTTTCATTTGCAGTTATCGAAAAAATCCGTTATGGTTCGCATACGATATTTGCACGCATGTAATATCACCCCTTGTCTTGTGTTTATGATTAAATTTTTTTTATTTCACTTCGCGATGTTTATTTTAAATGCTTTTTGTAAGTGGCCGCACCTTATTTTTAAGTTTCGTCATTTTCTCAGTTTCGCTAGATGCAAGGAGATTTTTTCCAGTATATAATTCGATTCACCTGCAGCTGCTGCTGAGGGATAACAAAACTCTGTTTTGAACCAGAAATGCTGCTGTGAAGTCGAACTAAAATAGTCTTCCTAAGGCTTTTCAAAATTTTGTATGGAGTGTATGAATTTTCCAAAATGAAATCAGGATTTTTTACAGCGTGTTTCTACGCTTTTTGAAGCATCTATTACTATTTTTGTCCACAAGAACAATAAAACAATCCTTATCAGGACCACTTCAAACATAACTGAAGAGTTTCACGTCAACCATGCGGTCGAGTATGTTTCTTTTTTTTTTCTTTAAATCAGCAATGTTGGAGGTTTGCAAGAATATCATTATTTTGGGAAAATACTACGATTAATACCAAGTCTTCTCCTAGTGTTGTTATTACTAGTTTTGGCCCCTATATTCATCTCACTGAACCGACGTTCGCGGAGAATATGTAGATCAAAGACCAAATTTACACGAAATCATTGACAAACTGAAAAAAAACATGCGTACCTACTCATGTGAAATCCATCAGAAAGGAAAATGCAGGAAACTTGGCGACAATTCTCCGTTTTTGGTGGAATAAACCATTTTTAAAAATCGCTCCCATATTCGTCTCATTATTTAAGTCCCAAAATAAATTTTCATGCTATCAATGCTTCAATATTAATGTTACTGTTTTTATCCTAAGCAAAGAAGAAAGTGAACAATTCATACTGAAACAACTGTGTTTGACAAAACATCAGAGCAATAATCCAAAGGTCAATCAGAATTTCAATTTTGGAGACATTTCAATTTTTCGAAAAAAATGTTTGATAAGATTATTTGAAAATCAGTCATAGCTCCACTCTTTATAGTTGTTAATGTTATTCAATATATAAGATTTAACAGTTTTTCATGATGAATGCGCCACCAAGTGCTAAAACGTTGGGACAAATAAAAACAGCTTCGTTCTAAACTCTGAGATAAATGACTGCTTAACTGAATCCTTATTATTAGTGCGTTTTATAGTCGACCTCTCACACAATATAAGAACTGAAATAAAACCCGAATATTTTACGAAACTTTCAACTTTAAAGGTCACAGTTTTTTGAGAAGCTTAACCCGAATCAGCCCAATGATGCCTTATGGCATTACTTGACACATTGAAAATCTCTCGACCTAAAATGAATTTTAATGACATTTGCATCATTTGGTAATATGTTTATGAACACCAATAGATGCCACTTGACAGAGAAAATTACAGAAATTTTGTTTAGTTTTGTGCGTGAACGCAGTAGCTATTTAAAGTAGAAAAATGTACATGGATTGGTAGAAAAAAAAATATGAATTTTGAGAATATTGAAGAGAGAAGTATGTTGAGAGTGCAAGAGAGAACGAGAGCGAATAACTTGAATCAATGGTTGTCATTCGTCAAAACGAGGTTAGAAAAAAAGTGATTTGTTGCGCTAACGTCTCTCACTCTCAACACGAGTTGCGTTATAGTAGGGATATGAGTGTGGGAGATTATCAAAAAGAGAAAATAGAAGAGAAATACTTGAGAGATGAATTGTTTTCCTGCTATCATTTACGACATCGTTTACTGTGCAGCGCACATGCTATTTGAATAAGCCGCAGTTCAGTTAATGGTCAATTCAAGAACAACATTCGAGTTTGTGTATAGTAATAAAATATAGTATAGCAAAAACAGCAGAGTGCCGATGGCAATTGACTTTTGGTATTTCGTTTAGCGGTCTTGAAAGTTTAAACTTCTCGAAAAGTCTCTATCCAAACCTTAATCTCCTTCCCAGAACCAGCTATAGCCACAAAATTCCATTCCCACATACAAGCAGATATTCGATGCAAATTTCCGTTCCATAGTCTAAAATAGTATATTTGCCAGATTTTTCTTCGCCATAATAAAGTGCTGATACTAGACACCTTGTTTCCTGTGGAAGAAACAACAACTCTCGCTTGACAGTGAAATAAATAGGCAACAAAAACAGTGTTTACTTTTTGCTTTCTTGGTGTTTCTGATCCTAAAGGGGAGTCTTCCCTTGGATACATCACTGGTTGTATTGTATTGGCACAAAAACGCTTACAAAAATTTTATTGAATCAGAAAAAAATTATCAATTTAGCAGTAATTTTGAACTAGACGAAGTAATCCAAATAAGGGCTTCGTTTTCAGCTTACATATCACACTTATGAGATTGTTGAATATACCTTTGAACCATAAGACATTTTGGTTTAAAAAAATAATTTCAAACATTCATTTTTGCCATCTGCCTATAGTATTTTGAGTACATTCAGTTCGAAATGTTGAATGAAAAGGCAAACTATTTACTTATAAACAATTTTATGTAATATCATATTCAAGCTTCATAGTTGAAGATTCCCAAGCATTCAGCTTTATTATTGGCTAGATAGCACTCTCGTTTCCTTGAAAGAAGCGAAACTGGCCGCAGCTCAAACGCGAAAACATTTTCAACGCTATTTTTACGGGTAAAAATAGGTTCGCAAGGCGGACAAAAAACATGAGACAATTCTTTGAAGGTTGCCAATTTGCATGCAGCCGAAAAGCACCAGACCGATACGCGCTGCCGGACGGAGCCAACTTCCGCTGAACCATTCCCATTCATTTCTTAATTGACTTCCCGCTAACGAAAGGCAGTTCCATTCTGCTGTCGCAGTTCGCGGGCAGAAGAAGAAAAAATCTACCCGTCCGCCGGTCGGCAGGTGGAGCCTTCCGAAAAACTTGCGAACAATTGCATTTGTTAACGTTCCAAACCATAAACAAAGTTCTCATTGCTCGGTTATTTTCGAAACTAAAAAATCTTGACATTACTAATTAAATGCAAAATTTTCAATTTTCTGTAAAATACCATCCACTGTCACCAATGCTGTGCATTTTCAATCTATTCTTACGACGAAAGCCGTTTGGATTTACCGTCGAACGGTGGCGGCAATGGCGAACGCCGACGATCCGAAGCGATGTCTTTTCAAATTAACGATTCCATAAAACCACCCGCTGGGCGAACGGAACTGACGGAAAGAGCAAGCAAAATTCTTCGCCCTGCCGGGAATGCTGCGAACCGTACAGCCCGGCGGAGATCCTCTAAGGACACTGACAAGTACCGCTCGACGGTGCAGTAAAGTTGTGTAGGACACTCGCTGTATATAACTAATTAAATTAATTGAAGCATATTTGCAAAGTTTTTCGGCTGAGCGGCGTCGGCGGCGGCGGCAACCGGCGTAGTTGAAGCCTTCGCTCTATTACCGGCGCAAGGAAGCTGCTGGTCATAGGAGAAGTAAACAGGAAGCATAGTTTGTTTGCAAAGTACAAAGTGAGTGCCTGTCGTTTACGGCGTATTGGCATCGAAGGCTTATCACAAAGTGGTGGGACATGGAGGTAGCGCAGAATGCGGCAGAAAACCGCGGGAAATATAAGGATCATTTTTTTGTTGTTGCTTCTGTTTGGCTGCGTGGAAGCATCGCTGCGTAACAATGGGTTGTGGAGCTTCCGCCATGGTGACCAGGGGAACTGTTAATTAGAACAGCAGATATTTCTGTTTTGGGTTGATGTTTTATCGCGTCAATTAGTATGATAATAGAAGAGAAAAATTGTCTACTCAGTATCTTATTTTGTATATTTTGAATTTGGGAGCTCCTCAGTTTATAACGTGAGTTCGGAAATTAGATACACCAAGTGATGATTATATGCAGATTTTTTCATTCAAAGAAATATTTCTAACAATAATAACAAACCACATGTGGTTAGTCCGAGGGGAATGTAGCGGGATACCGCAAAAACATAAACAAAATCGGCTGCGACGGGTTTTGTTTCTCGGAATCAATTTTCGCTTCTAACCTCGTTATATGACGAAACAGTTTACAGAATCAAAACCTCGTTATATGACGAAACAGTTTACAGAATCAAAACCTTTACTGTTGGGAAACCGAGAGCGCTAAGTGAAAAGAAGGAGGAGGAGGAGGAGAAACATATATTGGAGTTTATCGCGAGCGACGATGTCACATGAAACCGCGATTGAGCAGCTTTGGTTGGGCATGTAAATAAGTTTTAAACGGCTCTGCCGTCAGTAACATCAATCCTTCCGGCGGCCGGAAGGAGGGGATCAAACAGAAACTGTTCGTCACGGCAAAGTGTTCGAGTTTCTCCGACAGAGCTGAACGGGGGTTGGATGTTGGGTGGAGCGGTTCCGTAGTATTAGTCAGAAGGTATACATTTCAAACCTGTAACTGAAGCTCTCCAAATGCGGTTTTGTGTTGTAGATAAAAAGCATTAATCGATCACTTGGATGTTGATGACAGATCTTGTCGAACTCTTTCTCTCTCTCTTTCCAAATAGGAGGGTTCTTGAAATGGTGCGCTGAGGACAGACTCTATAGATAGATGTAATTTAAACTATTTGAAACTGTTGAAAAGAATTTTACGAGCAAACTGAACGACTTTGTTTAAGGTACACCAGAGTAGCAGTTGTATTTCTAAAGACATTGCGACATCGAGTAACTGAACGGGGCGTGTCTGAAAGACATCTGTCACTGAACAGTATGTGTCACTTCTGTTAGTAAAAAAAAGTTAGGAGTATTTTACTCGATCGCATTTACGAACAGGCGAACTCGCGTGGTAGACGAGTGAGCAGTTAAATTTAGCGAGGCAACACGACGTTTGACAACGGTTTTGACCACGCCTCTCTTGGCAACCCGGTATGTGATGAATGCCTGTAGGCAGCATTCTAGTGCGTGTTGTTCGGCTGTGCTACTACTATTTTGTTTAGATATAAAGTCAGAATTGAGGAGGACTATAATTCAAGCGGTGAATGTTACAGTCGATGACAAGCTCTAATGCAATTTGAACCAGCAAAATGGCGCCTGGGAGTCTATTTTAGTGAAGGTCAGTTATTGCAATGACCTTTGAGTGTTTTACTGTTTTTATTCTACCGGTGCCGATAAATGAGCAACTATGTTATTCGAAATATATAAAAAAAACTATTAAATAATCATTCCTCAACTGCTGAGCTTATTATCAACTGATATATTTTCAATGATTGAAGTTCAACTGCAGGTAAATGAGTCAATTCCACCATGCGCCGCGAAACATTAAAGAACCCTAGATACAATCATACGTGTACTTACTTCCACACCAGTAGCGATGATATGAAGATGACTATCAGCAGTAGCACCGAGCACAGCACAATCATGGCGGACGTTTGGAATGATGGACTGCTGTGGAAGCTGGCGTCGAGAATCTGCAATTGAGAGAGAAACATAGAACAAAAATTGTGACGATAAGTTTGATAGATTTGTTTGCAGAGATGAGATCATTCTGGCATGAGCCATGAGAGTGGAACGGATAAAAGAGCCACTGCTGAACAGTATGGCGACAGTGCGGGTCTGAGCAGATCCGCAAAAAAAAGTTGCAATAATTAAAGGCAAACATTCCATTAGGGACTCAATTAAGATTGAGTCAGTTGGGGCTTTTGCGACCGTTGAGTGAGATAGAACAGTAGCCACTATTTGAACTGCTGTAGTATTTGATTTAACTCTCCACTTCCAGCACAGTGCATAATGAAAAAAGCACAGTTGCAGTATGGTTTTTTTTTACAAAGTACCACTCGAATTCAAGAGTCACGAATCACAAACTAAGAATCAATCAGCGTCGTTTCTCGGATAAATCTGTCACCAATTTTTACTCCATTTAATTAAACAACCTGCAACCTTGCCCGGCGCGATCAGTGTCGTCCCAGACGCTGTACACTGTCTCTTTGAGTAGACCCCGCTTTTGTGTCGATCCAGCTGAATGGGTTGTTTTGGATTAAATGTAATTGAAAAGGCACCTCCGTGGGCTTCCCCATCACTGCGCATCTTCCCCGTACCCCGCGAAGTCATTCAAGCAACGGCCAGTGCAGTGCGGCTCGAGAGCCG